>NC_090656.1:5014081-5314081 GCF_040937935.1 Hyperolius riggenbachi
TTCTGGACAGCGTACCTTCAGTAGTGCTCCAACTCTGACACTTCTGATTGGGTGACAATGACTGGTGCTCAAACTGGGGCTTTTCTGATTGGTCAAAAGAGATGCTGTATTTCTCCTACACAAATTCTCATAAATGAGAATCTGTGGGAAGCATGTGATTGATCATAGGGTGTCATAGGTTGCACATCCAATTTTGATTGGCCGATGACTGGAGAATTTTACCATCTCCATGTAGTACGAGGGTCAACAGACTGTGAATAGTATGAACAGATTCTGCAGATAAGCTCTCATACTACATGGAAGGGGTAAAATTGGCCAATCAAAATTGGATGTGTGTACCCACCCTTAAAGTGCCCATCCAGTACTCGATTTTCATGCTCGATTGTCCATGCGATACGATCATTACGGCCAAACAGTCTGAGCGCCTCTACTAGGTCTACCATAGAGATGTTCACTTTTTGGCAGTAGTTGTAAGGCACTGCTGTGAGACTGACCTGAAGAAGTGGTTAGAACACCACGAAACGCGTTATCTAATTTGAGTTCTTGAATAAACTTTCTTCTAGTAAATACTGGGCTAGTTCTTCAGAAGAGGTAAGATCCACACTACACATACATGTAAAAAAGGCATGTGGAGAAAAGGGTGCCGGGTTTGGCGGTAGTATAATCTCGCTAAAATTAGCGATAGTCTACAACTAAATACCCATAGTAGAATATCGGTATTATGTACCGATATGTTACTATTGCTAAACCTAACTCTACTCTCACACAGAACCCTCCCCTACCCCAATTCCCCTCCTGGTGGTGCCTAAACCCTAGACCACCCCCCATTGATGCTTAAGCCTGCCCAACCCCCCCCCCCCTCCCCAGTGGTGTCCAACCCTAAAATCACTCCTGATGGTGCCTAACCCTGGACCCCCTCCCCCATGGTGCCAAACCCTAACCCCCCCTTGGTGGTGCCCAAACCTAGCCCCCCCCCCCCCAGTGGTGCCTAAACCTAACCCCCCCCAGTGGTGCCTAAACCTACCCCCCCCTGGTGGTGCCTAAATTTAAACCCCCCTCTGCCACGATATGCCGCTATGAAGGTAAATTTGGGGGCCCGATTAGCGTCAAGAAGGGCCATTTGTTGCAGAGAGGCTTTGCAGAAAAAAATGGCTTGTGGATAATTATCTGCAAGCCATTTTTTTTCCCGCAAAGCCTCTCCACAAAAAATGGCCCTTCTTGCCACTAATCGGGCTCCCAAATTTACCTTCATAGCCACATATCGCGGCTTTGCAGTAAAAAAGATAAATAGCAGCCGCCATGCGCCCAAATTTCCCCCTAATGCCGCTAATTGCAGCCTTTATCGTAGGCGCAGCCGGTTTTTCCGTAAGGGCTCCTGTGCCCTTTTTACTTGCTTTGCCACACTGCTTCTCTCTTTTTAGACTGTTGTTTTTACTATTTTATGTATACCGGACGCCTCTGATGGTACTTTGCTTGTAAAATCCTGGATGGTGAACGCCCTGACGCCTGTACTGTAGGCGTGGCCTCACCCGCATGCCCCGTGTATAGCGATTCTGCTGATCCTCCAACATCTCCTGAGGGATGAGTGGCCCAATATCGGACAGATCCATCTCCAGCGACAGCTCAGGATGTCCCATGAGTTCTTCACTGGAAAATGCATGTTTAATGGGCGACAGAAAAAGACACAACACGACTGTGTGATTATTACACCATAATTATAAGGACACTGAAATCCTTCTCATGCTGTTTATGCTCCTCCTTCTACTTGCAACAAACTTTCATAATCAGAACTAGGAAACCAACTATTGGCATCATCTACTGGCTCTCCAGTACTCTACTGTATACAACAAGGCTGGCACTTCCTTCAGTTTCAACAACTTTAATGATGTCATTCAGCTACTGTTTCGAGATGCGCAAGGCCCCTTCCTCAGGGCAAAGCAAAATACTGCATAAGTAACCAAACAAAATGGACCACTATACCTAACAAACTTTTTTACTTAACCACTTGAGGACCGTAGGCTTACACCCCCCTAGTGACCAGGCTATTTTTTACAATTCAGGCCACTGCAGGTTTTAAGGCTCGCTGCAGGGCCGTACAACTCAGCATACAAGTGATCCCCCTCCCACCTTTTCTGCGAGCTTTCTGTAGGTGGTCTCTGATCGCTGCAGGGATGTAGGTTTGTTTTTTTATTTATTTATATGGTATATATATATATATATATGTTGCCTTTTTTTAATTTAAATATGGCCCCTCCCTCCCCCTGCCAGCCCATGACAGCCGATCGCTCCTGTGCCTCTCAGGGGGACAGCCGTGTCACACACCTGTCCCCAGTACATCGATGCCATAGACCGCAACGCTGTACAGTGTAAATAATAATAATAATGACACAGAGGACAGCGCAGAATGGGTAAGAGGAGGGTGCAGGGGATACCAGAAGTATACAGGGAACTCCAGGAGGACAGTAAAAGACACACCAGAGGACATAGGGGTACACAGGAGGACAGGGGTAGAGGAGGACACAGGTACCGAGGGGGATACCAGGAGGACACTAAAGGTACAAGGGGGACACAGGGGCACACAAGAGGTGGAGCCAGCAGAGGAAGAGTCAGCACAGGGGAAGGCAGGGGGACACACAGCACAGGAACTTGTAAGACATCCCCTGAAAATAAGTCCTAGCACACCTTTTGGTGTAAAAATTAATATAAGACACGATCTTATTTTTGGGGAAACACGGTATATGCCCCAGAGAACACCGGGAAACCCTTTGGGGAGTTCTGGAAACCAGAAGACATGCTACAGTAGCCCTTAAACGCTAAGGACCCCCTATGGAAGGTACTGAAAAGCCAAAACACACGTCAGTGGTTACTGGAAAACGGCAGCACACCTTAAAGAACCACTATCGTGAAAATGCTCAAATTTAAGATACATGCAAACACATACAAATGAGTAGTAAGTTTCGTTCAGAGTAAAATAAGCCATAAATTGCTTTTTTTCCTATGTCGCTGTCACTTACAGCAGGTACTAGAAATCTGACAGAACCGACAGGTTTTGGACTAGCCTATCTCCTCACGGGGGGTTCTCAGGGTTTTCTTTATTTTGAAAAGCACTTAGTAAATGGCAGTTGCTCCGTCCAACTGCCAAAAAAAGTGTGCAGCGATCAGTGAGGCTTGGCAGCATCTTTGTATACATTTTTTGCAGAGAGTGCCTTTATAAATAATAAGGGCCATGCTGAGAATTCCCACATGAGGAGATGGACTAGTCCAAAACCTGTGGGTAATGTCAGATTTCTACTACCTATTGTAAGTGACAGCAGCATAGCAAAAAAGTAATTTATGACTCATTTTACTCAGGAAGAAACGTACTTCTTATTTGTATGTGTTTACATGAATTTTAAATTTTAGCATTTTCACGATAGTGGTCCTTTAAGGAAATGCTAATAGCAGCACATAAGTTGTCTCCGGCCACCTGCCCAAGCTGTGCAGAGGAAATACTAGTACTGTGTTTACACCTGGCTACACATAACCAAAACCTGCATATGTACAGGTGCTGGCACAACACCGGGTGGTACCCCTCTCTGCTTCAGGCTGTGCTGAGCTCTACACAAAAAAGAGTGGAGCCAAACTACCCATACACTGTCTTTTACCTGGGATATACAATAGTGATCCAGTGGAGAATATGATAGAGTGCAGGGTGAGGAAGGTCATGGCTTAGAATTTCTCGGAGGTGACGAGAGATGATCTGGTGACACATAATGGATACAGTTCGGCTCAGCTCATAGTGTGGAGGAACACAAGGCACCAGTACCGAGGATACAGTCTGAAGCTCCTCTACCATCCGCCACTGAACATCCTTCAAGTGTTTAGCTAGTTCTGACGGGTTCAATTCCTCCCAATTCATGGGAGACACCATAAGTCTCTCACAGACACCCTTCTCCAAGGCCTGGAAAAACTGCTCTCTCCATCGCTTGGGCCTTCCTGGTGGTCTCCACAACTGCTGTGGAGGACCCCTAGACTCTTCAATGTCCAGAAACTCTTCTCGTTCAATGATACGCACAGCGGAGACCAGGACAGAAGGGTCAGAAGAAGCCACATTCAAAGCCGAGCGAGCCAGCGAGAAGATTAAATTACTCAGCTCTTCACTCAAATCCTGAACTCCAGCAAAAAAATGTCTGACCAGGTCCAGAGCTTCTGCACTTTCCTGGACATCGTCACAGGTGCTCACCAATGGCCCAACCCTCTGTAATCTGTACAGCACATCGTCTCGTAAACTTTCCAGGTCTCTGAGGTGGACGTGAGCCTCCAGTAATTGCTGGTTTTCGATTAACTCCCGTGATTGACCAATCAACGTTGGTACTGGGTGGAGAGATGGACATACCGGTAGTTAGTCTTAATGAAACATAATCTTAAGTGCTCAAACAATGGTCTTGTAAAATCAGAGTCTACATCTCAAACCTATTCAGCAACAGTATCATGAGCTCTCAAGCTATCAATCTGTAGAAACTTGAACTTCTCCAGAGAAATCGGCAAATCAACCTGGGTTTACTGTAATCTGAGAGAATCTCATTTTTATAGCAGCATATGCAGAAGAATTGTTACAGTAACCAGCACGACAATTTAGGCCAAACTGCCTTCCCTTGCTGGGCACTTGAGGAAGAGAGGTTTGGTCTGAAACATCATGGTGGGCCATGACTGTTCAGCTGTAAATATTGCAATAAAATGAGATTTTCTTAGAATGGAAGTACCCAGGTTGTTTTGTTGATTTACAAATGCAAATGTGAATCCCTCCACTGGCTTCCTATCCAGTCCAGAACCGATTCAAGATACTGTGTCTGACCTAGAAATCTGCCCACAAAACCTGCCCAACCTACATTTCCGATCTTACTCAGAGGTACACACCTAGCCGCTCACTCCGCTCCTCCAATGAACTTCGTCTGACTGCTCTCCGCATCACCCAGTCCCATGCATGCCTCCAGGACTTCTCAAGAGCTGCTCCAACACTATGGAACTCCCTACCTTCCCCCATTAGGGTTTTCCCCCTACTTCAACATCTTCAAGAAGGCCCTCAAAACTCACCTTTTCACTCTGGCCTAATACCCCTCACTAGTGCTCTAAACCTGCAGCAGAACTCAGGTCCCCTACCTTCATGTCCCTACCTCTCCCTCTAGATTGTAAGCCTTCGGGCAGGGTCCTCCTTGTGTCTCCTACCTGATCACGCACCTCCATTACCGTACACCCATCCTATGGATCTGAGTGAACTCGACTTGCCTAATCTCCTCCATGCTCCATCCAGTGACTAAGCATTACCTGGTACTCATACTGTGCTGTGTGATCTCCATGCTCCCATCCAGTGACTAAGCATTACCTTGTACTCATACTGTGCTGTGTGATCTCCATGCTCCATCCAGTGACTAAGCATTACCTTGTACTCATACTGTGCTGTGTGATCTCCATGCTCCATCCAGTGACTAAGCATTACCTTGTACTCATACTGTGCTGTGTGATCTCCATGCTCCCATCCAGTGACTAAGCATTACCTGGTACTCATACTATGCTGTGTGATCTGGTTTGCATGTATTCCTGTATTGTCATATTGCTGTATGTCACCCATAAATATTGTCTGTAACCTAAACTAATGTACAGCGCTGCGTAATACAGTATGTTGGCGCTTTATAAATACAATAAATAAATAAAAATACTTTAAGCACCAAGGGGATGACCCTAGTGCTACCATTCACTTCAGTTCAATAGTCCATTAGATGGAGTCATCTGTATTCAGTACTCAGAAATATCCCATATTTACACGCCTATCATGGTGTGTCCATTACATCACCTTACTTCCTGTGTGTGGACAACAGATTTCCTGACTAATAGGAAACAGCAGACTAAAGCCTGAGTTCCTGCAGAAGTTTTATATGGTAAAGCCAGTTGTATGCGGTCTGGTGTTAGTCATAGAATTTCAAAGACATAACAACAAAAGTTGTTTAGGTGATACCTTTAATTAGAGTGACCATATTTTTGTGGGTCCAACCTGGGACGGGGAGGGGGGCGTGGGGGGGGGGGGGGCGGCGCGCGCAGCGCGGCACGGCGAAAAGTGGGAAGGAGTGAGGAGCGCGCAGCGGCGAAGACTGGGGGAGGGGGGCTGCGCGCCGCGCCGAAAAAATGGGCGTGGCCATGACATTGTATGGGCGGAGCTAACGTAATGATGTAACAGCGAGGCATAAGAAAGCAGTGTTTACGCCATGATGTGGACAAACGAGACTTTGTATCATGGGTGTGCAGAAACTGTGTGATGCTAATAGTATACCGTAACCACAAAGCAGCAAACATAGCCATCTATGACCATTAAATAATAAATGCAGTAACAGTTACCCCGGACACCAGAAAATAAACGCAATAGGCAACATGTCAGTATAAAATAAATGCAATGCGGGCAAACATGTCAGTACAAAATAAACGCAATGCGGGCAAACATTTCACCAGAAAATAAACACAATGCAGGCAAACATTTCACCAGAAAATAAACGCAATGCGGGCAAACATGTCAGTACAAAATAAACGCAATGCGGGCAACATGTTAGTACAAAATAAACGCAATGCGGGCAAACATTTCACCAGACAATAAACGCAATGCGGGCAAACATGTCAGTACAAAATAAACGCAATGCGGGCAACATGTCAGTACAAAATAAACGCACTGCGGGCAAACATTTCACCAGACAATAAACGCAATGCGGGCAAACATGTCAGTACAAAATAAACGCAATGCGGGCAACATGTCAGTACAAAATAAACGCACTGCGGGCAAACATTTCACCAGAAAAGAAACGCACTGCGGGCAAACATTTCACCAGAAAAGAAACGCACTGCGGCCAAACATTTCACCAGAAAAGAAACGCACTGCGGGCAAACATTTCACCAGAAAAGAAACGCACTGCGGCCAAACATTTCACCAGAAAAGAAACGCAATGCGGGCGAACATTTCGCCAGAAAAGAAACGCACTGCGGGCAAACATTTCGCCAGAAAAGAAACGCAATGCGAGCAAACATTTCGCCAGAAAAGAAACGCACTGCGGGCAAACATTTCACCAGAAAAGAAACGCACTGCGGCCAAACATTTCACCAGAAAAGAAACGCAATGCGGCAAACATTTCGCCAGAAAAGAAACGCACTGCGGGCAAACATTTCGCCAGAAAAGAAACGCACTGCAGGCAAACATTTCGCCAGAAAAGAAACAATGCGGGCAAACAATAACATTTCACTAGAAAAGAAACAATGCGGGCAAACATTTCACCAGAAAAGAAACAAGGCGGGCAAACATTTCACCAGAAAAGAAACAATGCGGGCAAACATTTCACCAGAAAAGAAACAATGCGGGCAAACATTTCACCGGAAAAGAAACAATGCGGGCAAACATTTCACCTGGAAAAGAAACAATGCGGGCAAACATTTCACCAGAAAAGAAACAATGCGGGCAAACATTTCACCTGGAAAAGAAACAATGCGGGCAAACATTTCACCTGGAAAAGAAACAATGCGGGCAAACATTTCACCTGGAAAAGAAACAATGCGGGCAAACATTTCACCTGGAAAAGAAACAATGCGGGCAAACATTTCACCAGAAAAGAAACAATGCGGGCAAACATTTCACCTGGAAAAGAAACAATGCGGGCAAACATTTCACCTGGAAAAGAAACAATGCGGGCAAACATTTCACCTGGAAAAGAAACAATGCGGGCAAACATTTCACCTGGAAAAGAAACAATGCGGGCAAACATTTCACCAGAAAAGAAACAATGCGGGCAAACATTTCACCTGGAAAAGAAACAATGCGGGCAAACATTTCACCAGAAAAGAAACAATGCGGGCAAACATTTCACCAGAAAAGAAACAATGCGGGCAAACATTTCACCTGGAAAAGAAACAATGCGGGCAAACATTTCACCAGAAAAGAAACAATGCGGGCAAACATTTCACCTGGAAAAGAAACAACGCGGGCAAACATTTCACCAGAAAAGAAACAATGCGGGCAAACATTTCACCAGAAAAGAAACAATGCGGGCAAACATTTCACCGGAAAAGAAACAATGCGGGCAAACATTTCACCTGGAAAAGAAACAATGCGGGCAAACATTTCACCAGAAAAGAAACAATGCGGGCAAACATTTCACCTGGAAAAGAAACAATGCGGGCAAACATTTCACCTGGAAAAGAAACAATGCGGGCAAACATTTCACCTGGAAAAGAAACAATGCGGGCAAACATTTCACCTGGAAAAGAAACAATGCGGGCAAACATTTCACCAGAAAAGAAACAATGCGGGCAAACATTTCACCTGGAAAAGAAACAATGCGGGCAAACATTTCACCTGGAAAAGAAACAATGCGGGCAAACATTTCACCTGGAAAAGAAACAATGCGGGCAAACATTTCACCTGGAAAAGAAACAATGCGGGCAAACATTTCACCAGAAAAGAAACAATGCGGGCAAACATTTCACCTGGAAAAGAAACAATGCGGGCAAACATTTCACCAGAAAAGAAACAATGCGGGCAAACATTTCACCAGAAAAGAAACAATGCGGGCAAACATTTCACCTGGAAAAGAAACAATGCGGGCAAACATTTCACCAGAAAAGAAACAATGCGGGCAAACATTTCACCTGGAAAAGAAACAACGCGGGCAAACATTTCACCAGAAAAGAAACAATGCGGGCAAACATTTCACCTGGAAAAGAAAGCATTTACTCACCTGGCAGAAGTGTCCGGCCTCTGGCGCGCTGCTCCGTCCCGGGACCGTCTTGTTCCTCCTGCTCTGGTCTCCCGCGCTGACAGGGCTACGGCAAGATGGCGCCCGAAGCCCTGTACTAGTGACACAAATAGGTCTCCAGTACAGGGCTCCGGCAGCCATCTTGCCGTAGCCCTGCTCGCCTGCTGGTGTCGGAAACAGACACCGGAAGAGGAGGCTGGAGCGGGGCTGCGGGCAATGAACTGGCACGGCGTCTATAGACGCCGCTGCCAGTTCATTGAGGAGAGAGTGGCCAGAGTCCCGAGGCCGGGACGTCCCGCTGCTCAAAGCGGGACGTTTCCCGGGACCTCATTAAGCCTGGGACAGCGGACCCCGAATCCGGGACGTGTCCCGGGCAATCCGGGACGTCTGGTCACTCTACTTTAATGGCTGTACAAGATTTTCTTGCAAGCTTCTGAAACTTCATCTTTCTCCTCCAGGTGTGATACAGAACCGGATCAGAACCATATAAAGCTATTTCTTACAAGAAATAGCTTCATACTGTCCTTACGGTTGTAAGAAATAGCTTTATTCGGTTCTTATCCAGTTTTGTATCACACCTGGAGGAGAAAAGTAAAGTTTGGAAAGAATGGAAGGAAATCTTGTACAATTTAACCTGCCTGGCGTTCTATTGAGATCGCCAGGGTGGCTGCAGGAGGGTTTTTTTTTAATAAAAAAAAAACTATTTCATGCAGCCAACTGAAAGTTGGCTGCATGAAAGCCCACTAGAGGGCGCTCTGGAGGCGTTCTTCTGATCGCCTCCGGCGGCCAGAAGTAACACGGAAGGCCGCAATGAGCGGCCTTCCGTGTTTCGCTTACCTCGTCGCCATGGCGACGAGCGGAGTGACGTCATGGACGTCAGCCTCCTCCGATCCAGCCCTTAGCGCTGGCCGGAACTTTTTGTTCCGGCTACGCTGGGCTCAGGCGGCTGGGGGGACCCTCTTTTGCCGCTGCATGCGGCGGATCGCTGCACGGCAGCGGCGATCAGGCAGCACACACGTCTGGCAAAGTGCCGGCTGCGTGTGCTGCTTTTTATTTGAGCCAAATCGGCCCAGCAGGGCCTGAGCGGCAGCCTCCGGCGGTACTGGACGAGCTGAGCTCGTCCAGACCGCTCAGCAGGTTAAAGGGGAAAGAGGCGCCCGGAGCAGATAAAATACGTTAAAAACAAATAAAATGAAAAAATTGAGGTGGCTTACCTCAATGAAGACAAATTCACGTATTGATAGAATTTTATTGCACTGGCAACGCGTTTCGTGGGTGCATACCCACTTCCTCAGGCCAAATAGCAGTGCCTAATAGTGCTTGTAGCCACAAATAAGGCACCTTTCTGTGGCACCCACGAAACGCGTTGCCAGTGCAATAAAATTCTATTAATACGTGAATTTGTCTTCATTGAGGTAAGCCACCTCAATTTTTTCATTTTATTTGTTTTTAACATATTTTATGTGCTCCGGGCGCCTCTTCTCCCTTTACTTTGTGCCTTCACCCTCCTTTTGGAGGGGGATCAACCCTCTTTGACCATTTTAGGTCATTTGAGGTTTGCTTTTTCCCAAGAGTTTGACCATCCCCAGCTCTGTCTGGTCGGAAGCAGGAAATTTGGGCGCATGAGACAGGTGGACAAAAAGGGCGCCGCCATTCACTCCCATAATAAATATCGTTTAATAGGCGCCCAACCGGAAAAAAGGGCGCCGGAGAAAAATAACGTTTTAAAAGCGGCGCCTGGAGACTTTTAATGTTTTATAACTGCTTCTCATGATTACACATTATTTAATGATTTATAATTTTTTACACATTATTTTTAAACGAAAAACAGTACAATATTTTTAAAACTTTTTTTTACGAAAAATTGTAAAATTTTTCTTTTTCAAAACATTATTTTTAAACAAAAAACCGCACAATATTTTTTAAAACGTTATTAATGCTTATCACAGGGGGTCTTAGGTTTAGGCGCCAACAGGGGGGTCTTAGGTTTAGGCACCACCAGGGGGGGTCTTAGGTTTAGGCACCACCAGGGGGGTCTTAGGTTTAGGCACCACCAGGGGGGTCTTAGGTTTAGGCACCACCAGGGGTTCTTAGGTTTAGGCACCACCAGGGGGGTCTTAGGTTTAGGCACCACCAGGGGGGGTCTTAGGTTTAGGCACCACCAGGGGGGGTCTTAGGTTTAGGCACCACCAGGGGGGGTCTTAGGTTTAGGCACCACCAGGGGGGTCTTAGGTTTAGGCACCACCAGGGGGGTCTTAGGTTTAGGCACCACCAGGGGGGTCTTAGGTTTAGGCACCACCAGGGGGGTCTTAGGTTTAGGCACCACCAGGGGGGGGTCTTAGGTTTAGGCACCACCAGGGGGGGGTCTTAGGTTTAGGCACCACCAGGGGGGGTCTTAGGTTTAGGCACCACCAGGGGGGGGTCTTAGGTTTAGGCACCACCAGGGGGGTCTTAGGTTTAGGCACCACCAGGGGGGTCTAGGGGTTAGGGATAGGTACAGGGAGGGTTCTGTGTGAGAGTAGGGTTAGGTATAGCTTTAGTAACATTCTTATTAATGTTTTATAAAACGTTATTATAAGTATCACTGTTTAAACAGGGAAGATTAACGTTTTTACAATTGCCGATTTCATACACATTATTTAATGATTTATAACTTTATAAAACATTATTTTTAAACGAAATATAGCACAATTTTTTTTAAACGTTATTCATACTTATCGTTTAAAATCGTGCGCCCTTTTTTCCCGACGCCCTTTTTTAACGTACGCCTGTCTGGTCACCCGAGTGGAGTCGGGGTTATACATCTCCACCTGCTTCTAGTGGTCGGTTGCCCTTCTGCAACCCGCCTTTGTAAGTATAATCCATCCGCATATATTACAGGCTTCTGGTACTGTGACCTACTGCACCATTTGGGCTCCTGTGTCTCTGTGTTTTCTTTCTGCGGGGTGCAATTTTTATTATCCCTACTTTTTGTCCATCTTGTACAGTTAGTCATTAAAGGTTGTACCTAAGCAAATTTTTAAATGTCTTTGAAGTTTTATATGGATGCCTTAAAACATTATTTCATCAGCATAAGGGCCTGTACACACTGAAAAACGCAAGCAAAATCGCAAGCGCATGCGTTTTTAAAGTGCCTGTAGTTTTAAAAACGCATGCGTTTTTGCCTGCGTTTTTTGTGCGTTTGCGTTTTTCTTGTAATTGCTGATTGGCTAAAGAATCCTTGGTTTTTTTTCTAGTTTACATTTCAACAGGAATCAGAGTCTTCTGGGATACTGACTTCTGAAAAAACACAGGCAAAAACGCAAGCGCATGCGTTTTTCATGTGCTGCGCTTAAAAAAGCACAGCAGGCACTGCGATTGCGTTTTTCTAAAAACGCATCGCACCAGTGTGTACAAGTCATCACGATTTTCATTCTTTTTCAAAAGACAATGCGTTTTTAAAAACGCATGCGTTTTTAAAAACGCAACGCAAGCGCAGCAGTGTGTACAGGCCCTTAGGACCTGTACACACTGAAAAACGCAAGCGCGTGCGTTTTTAAAGTGCATGTAGTTTTAAAAACGCATGCGTTTTTGCCTGCGTTTTTGTGCGTTTGCGTTTTTCTTGTAATTGCTGATTGGCTAAAGAATCCTTTGTTTTTTTTCTAGTTTACATTTCAACAGGAATCAGGAGATTGCAGAGTCTTCTGGGATACTGACTTCTAAGGGCCCGTTCAGACTACAAAGTGCGGACCGCAACGCATGCGGACCGCAACGCGTACGAACGCACGCCATCCGCGTTCGTATGCGTTGCGTGGCTGATCCCATCACTGAAAAGTGAATGGGACAGCCGCGCGTTTTTGTAAAATCTGCGTGCAGCATGCGTTCCCGGACCGCACAGGTCCGGAACGCATGCTGTGTGAACATCAGACATTGCACTCTATGCAATGTCTGATGTCCTGCGTGTCGGCCCCCCCGCACGCGTTTCCAAAACGCATATGGAAACGCGTGCAGTGTGAACGGGCCCTAAAAAACACAGGCAAAAACGCAAGCGCATGCGTTTTTCATGCGCTGCGCTTAAAAAAGCGCAGCAGGCACTGCGATTGCGTTTTTCTAAAAACGCATCGCATCAGTGTGTACAGGTCATCACGATTTTCATTCTTTTTCAAAAGACCTTGCGATTTTAAAAACGCATGCGTTTTTAAAAACACAGCGCAAGCGCAGCAGTGTGTACAGGTTATACATTAAAAAAGTTTTGTAAAAAAAATGTCGCAGTAACATACACTAAGTGGGAAAAAAACAACAGTCCAACAGTGACATAAAGTGATGTAACAGTGCAGAGTTGCTTATATAAAGAACGCTCAGCTTCGGACGACGTAGTTATCACAGAAATGAATGTCAGAAATGGGTAAGACAAAAGATTTAAAGAGACACTGAAGCGAAAAAAAATATATGATATAATGAATTGGCTGTGTACTATGAATAATTACAAGAAGATTAGCAGCAAAGAAAATATTCTCATATTTTTATTTTCAGGTATATAGTGTGTTTTCTAACGTTGCATCATTCTCTAATATGTGCAGATTACACAACACTCATCATTCAAAATGATTCTTTCAGAGCAGTCTTTGAACTAATGACCTCTCCTCTGGCAGATAAAAAGAAAACTGTTCACTTACAGTTGAGATAATAAAAGTCAGACGACAGCCCTCTCCACGACTTTGAAAGTCATAGAGATTAATGGCTTTTTTGCATAGAGATAACAACTGGAGTTTCTTAACTCTTCCTGTACTGGAAACAATTACACTGATGTATCTGATCTTAATGTTTTATTTTTTAGCTGTGCTACACATACAAATCATAATAACATCATTTTTTTTTCGCTTCAGTGTCTCTTTAAGTGACTTAGAATGAGGGCCGATCGTCAGTGGAAGAAGAGCTGCTGCTGCATCTCTGAAACGATGACGGTTTTAGGATTTTCTCGACAAACAGTATCTCGGGTGTTTAGAGTTTGGCAATCGAGAAAAAAAAAACTAAGAGACTCTGGCCCATATGCAATTCACTTTTTCTCCTAAAAGATGATTTTTCAACTTTTTTTTTTAAATAACTGTTCAGCATTTTTTTTAATTGAAAAAGTACTACCAAAAAATGAAAAATTACTATCAAAATTATTTTAAGTATTTTCTCGTTTCTGGTGGTTTTAGGCTACTTTCACAATGGGACGTTGCGTTTTGATTTTTATAACGCACAGCATGCGGCACTTTCTAATAACGCTACACGTTACACACAAACGCAATGTGTGCCCTGTGAATGTCGCACAGACTTTGCATTGCTGTGCGTTAGTAAAAAATGAAGAATGTAGAAAAATGGAAATTGCATATGGGCCCTCTGTACTAAAAAGAAAAAAATTAAATAAAATAAAAAACAAAATGCATTAAAAAAAAAAAAAAAACACATCTCTGGGGGATACTTACCTTGGGGGGGGGGGGGGGGGGGGGATATGAAGCCTCAGGGTCCCGATGAGGCTTCACCGTCCTCTGAAGATAGCAGAAATCCAGCTCTGGCTCCCCGGAATCCTCCCCCGACAAGCGAGGATTTATTTACCTCTCCGAGATCCAGCGCAGGCGCAGTAGCGGTTCTTTGTTCGGGTAAGGTGGAATAAGCTGAGCCCGATTGTATCCATTGTACTGCGCAGACGCAAAGGACTCGTACCTGCTCAGCAGAGCAGATATGATCAGGTTCTGCTATTTCCGCCGTACGAAGGAAGAGCAGCTACTGCGCCTGCGCTATATCTCGGTACATAAATATTTACATCGCCGCACTTAGGAGGGTCCCAGCAAAGCAACGGAGGGACAGGGGAAGCCTCGTTAGGATCCAGAGACTTCCTCCACCCGAGGTTAGTATCCCCCAGAGGGTTTTTTTTAGTTACAGATTTTCTTTAAGTGACAAGGACTATTCTGGTCGAAAAAGGATGGTGATCAAGAGAAGTGGAAGGCGAGCAGCACGCATAGTCCGCAGTAACAGAACGACACCACCACGACAAATTACAGCTGAATTCAGTGCAGGTGCATCACAAAGCATTTCTCAACACACAACAAGACGGACTTTGCAAAGGATGGGCTTTAGCAGCAGGAGCACAAATATGAACTGCTTGCAAACCACTAACAACTTCCTGCATGGATGCTATTTCTGCACTAATACGATTCTCCATGTTATGTGGTACTGTCTATGAACCCTAGCACAACTTTCAGACCTTGCCTAACTGCTTGTCAAGTCCTGTGGGAATCTTTATACACAAACTTTGTGAAACTGTGGAAGTTTTGCTCTGGACTGCGAGTGGGTCCAGGATTTCCTGCCTTTACATTTTTTAATTGATTGGGTGCTACTGAACTGTGAGTCACCAAGTTATGGAGTAACGCCCTCATCTTCCCTTTAGGTCCTAAAAACTTGGACTTTTGCAGTTTGGCTTCCATGGAGCAATCGAAACTTGGACTTTTGTGATTTTTTGGCATCAATGCTTATTTTATGTTGGCTATCACAATAGTTCACATTCTGCTGGCATAACCATCTCTACTTGCATCTTTGAGTGTAGGTGTGAACAGAGGACTGCAGCCTCTCAAATTAGCTGCCTGGGATTCTATGTCCATCTTTTATCTTGGTGCTTTATGATGTTATTAGGGGTGGGGTATTTTGTAGTTTATATGTATTTTTATACTGAGGATTGTGTGTGTGTTTTTGATCAAATAAAACAGAATATTTTTACATGCACCCAAGAGTCAGGTTACTTTCTGTACTATAATCTTTAGCAGCAGGAGACCATCAAGAGTGCCTTTGGTATCACAGAAAAATAGGAAGACACCTGTTGCAGGCCCTTGCCACTGTGCTCGATCTGTCTCAAATTGATTTGAGGAACATCAGAGTTTAACCTGCTTCCATGGCCAGCTCAGTCCTCTGACCTCAATCCTAATAAGCACTTGTGGGACCAACTCGAAAGATCACTTTAAAGCGGTATCGTCACCATAAAAATCAAATTTCAACAGCAACTGGTCTGAGTGTATTAAATGATAAAGATGCTAATCCTGCATTCAAAACTTTCAAAACTTTTTCTGCTGTTATGATTTGGAGTTATATACCTTAGGAGCACTGGCTCTTTAGTAGTCTGTGCCAAAGAATTGCATGCTGGGGGTTCTTTTTATCTATAATCTATTCCTCCTCTTCCCTTTATTTACCTGCCAGCTTCTTATCTGAAACCTAATCCACTACTCACTTGTGTTTACAAGCAAGGCTGAGATGACTCAGCGATTGGAGGAGACAAGAAAAAAAAGTAAAGGGCAGAAATGACATCACGAGTTAGCCTAAACTGTGGGCAAAAGACATGGCCCCCACCAGGAACAGAATTCTCCTCATTTACTATATAACATTCACTGAAATCAAAAAGTGGACAGTACAATACATGTGTTAAGTAAGTAGATCAAGTATTTATCTACTTATATATGTGTTTTTTCCCTGGAATAGTATGGCTGATCCTACTGCTTTAAAGCTTGGAAACGCCCTCATCCAATCTGACCCAACTTAGAGCTGCCATTATGTCAGCAGGGCCAACATTCCTCCACAACGGCAACAGCATCTTATAGAGTCCATGTCAGGAAGAATATTGGCTGTGATCAGAGCTAAAAGGTAGACAATTCATTATGAGAGGGTGTCTAATTTTTTGGTCGCTCAGTGTAAATTCTGAGCCAATTCTTAATTCCTCATTTCCTTCTCAGCATTCACCAGCTGCCTGCTCACCAACTAGAGATAGTCAATGACATGCAAATAATTCTGGCTTGCATGCAAATTGAATGCAGCTTGGAACTGGGCCAGTAAAAATCATCAGGAAGAGCATTTGATTGGACCCAATTCCAAGTTGCATACAATTTGCATGCGAACTGAAATTATTTACATCTCATTGACCATCTCTGCTTACTACCCCTCCCTCCCAGTCCTAACAATTTAAAATTGATGTAAAAACATTATGTTAATTTTATGAAAATGCACGCAGCCTGGAACAGGACCCGTCAAAGGCAGTACATGATTTCTGAAATGTCCAAGCCCAAACTGCATACATTTGCATACAATTAACACCAACTCAAAATGAGTAGCGTCGGAACTAATCATCTCTAGTCTGTAGCCATGCTAGGCTGTCAGCCAGCGTGGGGGGCGTGGCTTTAACAGGACACTCACACCCCCCTCCGCCATCTGACTAAGGGAAGAGGCATGTCAAACTGGCTGGGTGAGAGCAGGCAGCTGTCAGTCGCTGAGGATATGTGGCTTGATGGGGTGTGTCCGGTCCTGAATAGGGGTTTTAACCTCCTGAGCGGTATGGACGAGCTCAGCTCGTCCATCACCGCCGGAGGCTGCCACTCAGGCCCTGCTGGGCCGATTTTCCTCAAATAAAAAGCAGCACACGCAGCCGGCACTTTGCCAGCCGCGTGTGCTGCCTGATCGCCGCCACTCTGCGCCGATCCGCCGCGAGCAGCGGCGAAAGAGGGTCCCCCCAGCCGCCTGAGCCCTGCGCAGCCGGACCAATCAGTTCCAGCCAGCGCTAAGGGCTGGATTGGAGGCGGCTGACGTCAGGACGTCGGCTGACGTCCATGACGTCACTCCGCTCGTCGCCATGCGACGAGGAAAGCCAAACAAGGAAGGCTGCTCATTGCAGCCTTCCTTGTTACTTATGCTTGCCGGAGACGATCGGAAGAACGCCTCCGGAGCGCCCTCTAGTGGGCTTTCATGCAGCCAACTTTCAGTTGGCTGCATGAAATAGATTTTTTTTTATAAAAAAAAACCCTCCCGCAGCCTCCCTGGCGATCTCAATAGAACGCCGGGGAGGTTAAAGGACTGCTGAAGGGAGAAGAACATGGAGACTGCCATATTTATTTCCTTTTAAACAATACTAGTTGCCTGGCAGCCCTGCTGGTTCTTTTTGGCTGCAGTAGTGTCTGAATAACACCAGAAACAAGCATGCAGCTAATCTTCAGATCTGACAATAATGTCAGAAACACCTGATATGCTGCATGCCTGTTCAGGGTTTATGGCTAAAAGTATTAGAGGCGGAGGGTCAGCAGGACAGGCAGGCAACTGGCATTGCTTAAAGGTAATAAATATGGCATCCTCCATATCCCTCTCGTTACAGTTGTCCTTTAAAGAGGAACTGAAGAGAGAGGTATATGGAGGCTGCCATGTTTATTTCCTTTTAAAGGATACCACAACTGAAATGTGACATAATGAGATAGACATGGGTATGTACAGTGCCTAGCACACAAATAACTATGCTGTGTTCCTTTTTTTCTTTCTCTGCCTGAAAGAGGTAAATATCAGGTATGCAAGTGGCTGACTCAGTCCTGACTCAGACAGGAAGTGACTACAGTGTGACCTTCACTGATAAGAAATTCCAACTATAAAACACTTTCCTAGAAGAAAATGGCTTCTGAGAGCAAGAAAGAGATAAAAAAGGGGGAAATTCTTATCAGCGAGGATCACACTGTAGTCACTTCCTGTCTGAGTCAGGACTGAGTCAGCCACTTACATACCTGATATTTACCTCTTTCAGGCAGAGGAAGAAAAAAAGGAACACAGCATAGTTATTTGTGTGCTAGGCACTGTACATACCCATGTCTATCTCATTATGCCACATGTCAGTTGTGGTATCCTTTAAGCAATACCAGCTGCCTGGCAGCTCTGCTGATCCTCTGCCTCTAAGGGCTCGTTTCCACTATCGCGAATCTGCATGCGTCCAACGCATGCAGATCCGCACATGTAATACAAGTGGATGGGCCTGTTTCCACTGTAGCGTTGTTGAGGTGCGTTTTTTTCAGCGTGAAAAAAACGCACAAAAGAGCCAACGATTTCGCCTGCGTCGGGAATCCGTGCGAATCGCCGCTAATGTATTTAATAGTAAAAACGCATGCGTTTGTTACATGCGTTTTTACCCGCGATTTCGCGTGCGATTTCGCACCTTTTTCAATTTTATTTAGCCCTGGCAGTGTCATGGTTAATTTCGCATGGCACCCTGCCATGCGAAATCGCGGGTAAAAACGCATGTGTTAACGCATCCGCATGCGTTTTTACAAGCGTCGGAATGCGGCCGAAATCGCGTCGCAACAGTGGAAACAAGCCCTAATACTATTAGCCATAGCCCCTGAACAAGCATGCAGCTGATCAGGTGTTTCTGACATTGTCAGATCTGACAAGACTAGCTGCATGCTTGTTTCTGGTGTGATTCAGATACTACTGCAGAGAAATAGATCAGCAGGACTGCCAGGCAACTGGTATTGATTAAAAGGAAATAAATATGGCAGCCTCCGTATACCTCTTACTTCAGTTCCCCTTTAAGTTAAGTCAGGTAGCAAGAGGCATTTATTCAGCTCATTATGGGAAATAAGGCAGATTTGAAAGAGGTCCTGTGACATATAGGAGAATGCAGTAAATTATTCAAGATACCCACTTTGACTGTAATTTTCCTGGTTTCAGCATCAGAAACAGGTACGATATCTGTATATTGCTGTATATTGTTATGTAAGCACTGCCCTCCCAGCGATGATTAACCTAGGCTGTTTAGCTATGCAGAATTCTCCTTCCAGAGCATTCTGTGAGACCAGGGATATTTTTTACTGGCTTTTGAACTCTCAGTAAACGAACCTTCCGAAGAGCTGCATCTAACAGGACTAAAGATGGGATACATTTCTGATTGTAAATCAGGGTAAGAAAAAGATTTTAGAACTGGCAAAAACTGATTAAATAATTTATAAATGGATATTGGAAAAAAAAAAAAGCAAATGTATGCATTACAGTTACTTTCACTACAGTTCCTGTGTTATTGTCCTGATAATTCTACTAAACACAGGGACAAGGGACCCACTGATGACTTCAGTCTCCCTCTTACCTGCATAGATCTGCGGCAAGCTCTGGATGACCACGGATAGCTGGATATGCTCCATCACCAGCTGTCGGAAGGATTCCAGGTGCTCGAGCGATCCTTGGCCCGCCCGCCAGATGTCCTGGGACTCCCTGAGAGCCTTCTGGACGTGGTGGACGTCAGTCTGTGCGGCCCGCAGCTGCGCGAGTCCAAGCTCCACCCCCTCCAGGTACGACTGCAGAGCTGACTGCAAGCAGACAAGAACAATCACCACCAGCAACAGAGATCTGTACCACCCCAGTCCTACTACTAGGCTGTTCTGTAAAAGTTAAAGGGGACCTCCGGGGAATATCACATATGCACTGGGGGGAATGCCATTTGTTGTGTGTATTCGGGGGGTTGGGGGGATTGTGCTGGAGGCTGGGAGCACACAAAACATAGCGTGAAAGGCTGCGTTTTATGTCATGTTTTATGTTAATGTTGTGTGCGTTTTTGGTGCGTTTTGTGTGTGTTTGAATGTGTTTGCGGTTTGCATATATGCGTTTTGTATGCGTTTTCCATATTTACATTTATGCAAATCACTTGGAAGTCAACAGGAAGCAAAAATACAGCAAAGAAAATTATTTTATGGGGAAAGAACGCATATAAAACCGCATACCATTGCGTTCCCATTGACTTTCATTATGGGCGTTTTGGCAGCTTTCCTGCATAATATGCAACAAAACCAGCGTTTTTAAAAAAGGTTTGAAAACGCATACAAGCGTTTTTATATATTTTTTTTACCTGCAGCCCAGAGACTTCCATTTTCAGAACTTGATGTGCATTCATATGTACAGTACATTGTAATTAATTTAAAAACACACTCATAGGCCCTAACTCAATTCACTTTGTCTCAGAGAGCTAAAATATATGCACTAGTGACCTTTTTTTTTTTATCTACCTCCTGCTCTCAGAAGCCCAGCCCTCTGTCAAGAAAGAGCTTGGGCCCTTTTCCACTACAGCGATTGCGATTGCTGAATCGCAAAATCGCAAATCGCTAGTGATTTTTAAATCACTAGGGTTGTTACTTTATCATAGAAATCACGAGAAGTATTTTCCACTACAGTGATTCGATTTGGAAATCGCTAATCGCAAATCTCAATCGCTTGCTGGAACGATTTTTACAATGATAATACAATGCAAATGAAAATCGCAAATCGCAATCGCATAACAGAATTAATGAAAAATCGCAATCGCAATCACTGGCGTTTGTGATTTGTGATTGCGATTGCTAGTGGAAAAGGGCCCTAAGGGCCCTTTTCCACTAGCGCGTTTGCACTAGCTGAATCGCAAAACCGCAAACCGCTAGCGATTTTACAATCGCTACGGTTTGCTTTTTAACATAGGAATCGCAGTAGGTAATTTCCACTACCGCGATTCGTTTTTTACTTGATCGCGATCGCGCCGCGGAGCGACTTTTGCCGCGATTTTGCTATGCAGTGCATAGCATAGCAAAATCGCGCCCGCAAACGTCGGGAAAACGGCGGAATTGCGATTCAGCAATCGCTAGCGTTCAGCGCGAACGCTAGCGACTGCTAGTGGAAAAGGGCCCTTATGGTTGTAATTCCTTATTAGCGAGGGTTACGCTATAACCTTACGGGAAAGAAACGGTCACTTGCATAGCGAAATGCTAATTCTTTCAGGCAGAAAAAGAAGATGAGTAAAAAAAAAATATAAATAAAAAAAATAAAGTGTTATACATACTTGGGGCTTCCTCCAGCCCCCTTCAGGCGAATCAGTCCCTCGCCGTCTTCTTCCTTCGCTGCCTGGATCCTCCCCTAGGCAACTCAGTAACTTCCCAAGTCGGGGCGTACTGTGCATGCGCACGCCCCATTGCCAGGAGCATTCTACGCCTGCACAGCAGTACTGCGCAGGACCATCCTGGCCACGGGACCGGCGGCTACGCCAACTTGCTAAATTATCGAGCCACCTAGCGAAGGATCTAGGCAGTGCAGGAGGACGGCGAGGGAGTGATCAGCCTGAAGGGGGCTGGAGGAAGCCCCAGGTGTGTATACATTCCTTGTTTCCATTCATCTCAGGTATCCTTTACAGCCACCAGCAAGCAAGAGAATACTCAGAATACTGTATTTTTTGGACTATTAGACTCACTTTTTCTCCCCCCAAATTGGGTAAAAAAGTCACTGCGTCTTATATTCCAAATGCAGGGAGTTCCTGACTTGTGATCTCCTGCCAATACCAACCTCCAACCCGCTGCAATGTCGGGGACTCCCTGCACTGTGCCCATGCAGAGGAGGACACAGGGGGACAAACTGAGGACACAGGGGGACACAAAGGGGCATAGAGGACACAAGGGGACACAAAGGGGTATAGAGGAGGACACAAGGGGACACAAGAGGTACAAAGGGGGCATAATCCACAAGATGCCCCTTTACCATGGATGCAGCAGGTTTAGTATATATATATATACAGGATCTTCTCAAAAAATTAGTATATTGTGATAAAGTTCATTATTTGCTGTAATGTACTGATAAACATTAGACTTTCATATATTTTAGATTCAAATACACACAACTGAAGTAGTTCAAGCCTTTTATTGTTTTTCTTATTGATGATTTTGCCATACAGCTCATGAAATCCCAAATTTCCTATCTCAAAAAATTAGCATATTTCATCCGACCAATAAAAGAAAAGTGTTTTTAAAACAAAAAAGTCAACCTTCAAATAATTATGTTCGTTAACTATTGTTTAAATAATTTTGTTCAGTTATGCACTCAATACTTGGTCGGGAATCCTTTTGCAGAAATGACTGCTTCAATGTGGCGTGGCATGGAGGCAATCAGCCTGTGGCACTGCTCAGGTGTTATGGAGGCCCAGGATGCTTCGATAGCGGCCTTAAAGAGAACCCGAGGTGGGTTTGAAGAATGTTATCTGCATACAGAGGCTGGATCTGCCTATACAGCCCAGTCTCTGTTGCTATCCCAAACCCCTCTAAGGTCCCCCTGCACTCTGCAATCCCTCATAAATCACAGCCACGCTGCTGACAAACAGCTTGTCAGAGCTGGCTGTGTTTATCTCTATAGTGTCAGTCTGCTGCTCTCCCCGCCTCCTGCAGAACTCCAGTCCCCGCCTGCATCCCTTCCCTCCCTGCTGATTGGAGGGAAGGGACAGGGGCAGGGACCGGAGCTATGCAGGAGGCGGGGGAGCAGCTGAGACTGACACTACAGATGTAAATACAGCCTCACAGCACTGCTGTAATTTATGAGGGATTGCAGAGTGCAGGGGGACCTTAGTGGGGTTTGGGATAGCATCAGAGGCTGGGCTGTATAGGCAGATCCAGCCTCTGTATGCAGATAACATTCTTTAACCTTCCTGGCGGTAAGCCCGAGCTGAGCTCGGGCTATGCCGCCGGAAGGCACCGCTCAGGCCCCGCTGGGCCGATTTGCATAATTTTTTTTTTGCTGCACGCAGCTAGCACTTTGCTAGCTGCGTGCAGTGCCCGATCGCCGCCGCTACCCGCCGATCCGTCGCGCCGCAGCCGCCCCCCCCTTCAGACCCCGTGCGCTGCCTGGCCAATCAGTGCCAGGCAGCTCTATGGGGTGGATCGGAATCCCCTATGACGTCACGACGTCGTTGACGTCATCCCGCCCCGTCGCCATGGCGACGGGGGAAGCCCTCCAGGAGATCCCGTTCTTTGAACGGGATCTCCTGATCGCCGGCGGCGATCGGAGGGGCTGGGGGGATGCCGCTGAGCAGCAGCTATCATGTAGCGAGACTTTGTCTCGCTACATGAAAAAAAAAAAAATTAAAAAAAAAAAAGATTTGCTGCCCCCTGGCGATTTTTTAGCAAACCGCCAGGAGGGTTAAACACACCTCGGGTTCTCTTTAAGCTCATCCAGAGTGTTGGGTCTTGCGTCTCTCAACTTTCTCTTCACAATATCCCACAGATTATCTATGGGGTTCAGGTCAGGAGAGTTGGCAGGCCAATTGAACACAGTAATACCATGGTCAGTAAACCATTTACCAGTGATTTGGGCATTGTGAGCAGGTGCCAGGTCGTGCTGAAAAATGAAATCTTCATCTCCATAAAGCTTTTCAGCAGATGGAAGCATGAAGTGCTCCAAAATCTCCTGATAGCTAGCTGCATTGACCCTGCCCTTGATAAAACACAGTGGACCAACACCAGCAGCTGACATGGCACCCCAGACCATCACTGACTGTGGGTACTTGACACTGGACTTCAGGCATTTTGGCATTTCCCTCTCTCCAGTCTTCCTCCAGACTCTGGCACTTTGATTTCTGAATGACATGCAAAAGTTGCTTTCATCTGAAAAAAGTACTTTGGATCACTGAGCAACAGTCCAGCGCTGCTTCTCTGTAGCCCAGTCAGGCGCTTCTGCCGCTGTTTCTGGTTTAAAAGTGGGTTCATGCTTCCATCTGCTGAAAAGATTTCATATTTCAGCACGACCTGGCACCTGCTCACAGTGCCAAAACCACTGGTAAATGGTTTACTGACCATGGTATTACTGTGTTCAATTGGCCTGCCAACTCTCCTGACCTGAACCCCATAGAGAATCTGTGGGATATTGTGAAGAGAAAGTTGAGAGACGCAAGACCCAACACTCTGGATGAGCTTAAGGCCGCTATGGAAGCATCCTGGGCCTCCATAACACCTGAGCAGTGCCACAGGCTGATTGCCTCCATGCCATGCCGCATTGAAGCAGTCATTTCTGCAAAAGGATTCTCGACCAAGTATTGAGTGCATAACTGAACATAATTATCTGAAGGTTGACTTTTTTTTTTGTTTTAAAAACACTTTTCTTTTATTGGTCGGATGAAATATGCTAATTTTTTGAGATAGGAATTTTGGGTTTTCATGAGCTGTATGCCAAAATCATCAATATTAAAACAATAAAAGGCTTGAACTACTTCAGTTGTGTGTAATGAAACAAAAATATATGAAAGTCTAATGTTTATCAGTACATTACAGAAAATAATGAACTTTATCACAATATGCTAATTTTTTTAGAAGGTCCTGTACATTTCCCCTGGTTTGTGTCCTCTAAACCTAGGAGCGTCTTATAGTCTGAAAAATACGGTAATTTTATCAGTACTTTATCACCTACTCTTTGGTATTTTTCAATTGCAGAACGCTGAAAAGTTATTGATCTCTCAGGACAAACAGGGCCGGTTCTCTCATGAGGCAAGGTGAAACACTTGCAAAAGGCAACAGATTACAGGGGCAGCATTTTTGTACAGTGTTTACACTAACAGCATGCAGTCAGAGTAGGAAGAGAAAAAGACCCACAGCCAGCCAGTGTGCTACTGTGCTACGCTGCAGCATGTCATGTGAGAGCATTAAATGAAGCTGAGTAAATTGCCGGGTGCTGCGAGAGCCTTCCAAATCGGGGGGGGGGGGGGCATCCTCATAAGTTTAGTTCAGGGAGCAAAAGGTCTAGAACCGGCCCAAGGACAAAACGTAGGAGAAAAGTGAATACAACAGGGGTCATTAATAGAGGTCTGCTCTCCTCCTCCCTGATCCTCCCTGGTCCTTCTTTTTTTATACTTGTTAATTTGCAGGTTCAATTTAGCCAACTTTTCTTCCCGTGTGTAATAAAGTAGGATTAAGGCTGGCCATATCATCTCTTTAATTACTGACAAGTTTAAGCTATGCTTGTTCTGGGGCTATATTATTTATATGTGTCAGTAATTAAAGAACCACTACAGCAAAAAAATAAGCAGTTAAAATGACAGAACCGACAGGTTTTGGACTAATCCATCTCCTCATGCGGGATTCTCCGGGTTTTCTTTGTCTTCAAAAGCATTCCCTAAACGGCAGTTGCTCAGTCCAACTGCCAGAATAGTGTGCAAGTGAGTAGGGAGGCTGGCTGGTTTCTTATTGGTTTGGCAGTTAAACTGCTGTTCAGGAAATGCTTTTGAATTAAAAAACAAACAAACAAAAAAAAAAACAACAACCCTGAGAGTCCCCCACGAGGAGGTGGATTAGTCCAAAACCTGTCAGTTCTGTCTGATTTGAACTGCTTACTTTTTTCACTATAGTGGTCCTTTAAAGGGGAACTGAAATAAGAGGTATACAGAGGCTGCCATATTTTTTTTTTAATCAATACCAGTTGCCTGGCAGCCCTGCTGCACTATTTTTCTGCAGTAGTATCTGAATAACACAAGAAACAAGCATGCAGCTAGTCTTGTCAGATCTGACTTTAAAGTCTGAAACGCCTGATCTGCTGCATGCTTATTCAGGGGCTATGGCTAATAGTATTAGAGGCAGAGGATCAGCAGGATAGCCAGGCAACTGGTATTGCTTAAAAAGGAAATAAACATGGCAGCCTCCATATACCTCTCTCTTCAGTTCCCCTTTAAGGGGACAAGTGGCAATACTGGAAGGTTTAACCCTTGTCTGGGCTCACCAGAGAGGGGCAGGGCTATAGGAATTCTGGGCCTGGCTGTGTGTAGGAGGGGCCAGTGTAACCTGTCACTCACCTTTAGGCGCGATTGGATGGAGTTGTTGCGTTGGGTCTCCCGTCTGCGATATTGGCCCAGATGTGCCAGCTGGTCGGGGCGGGAGAATATTCCGGACGCCCATTTCAGAGCCGCCCCTCTCGCCAAACTTTCGGCTTTGTCCAGCGCGTCGCTTTCTGCCAAACACACAATTCACCGGGTGAGATTGAGAGGCGGCTGGAAGAGAAAGTGCACCTGACGCCCGCAGCAAGCATGGTCTTTCCTCCGCTATGTATTATCTGTATATGGCCGATTCCAAGATTCACAACGAAAGCACCGTACACACGCTAGACCGCGGCCGTCAGAAAATGAGCAATCCCCGACTGTTCAGCAACAAGCAGACAACGTTGTTACACATTTTATTATTATTGATTGACTTATATAGCGCCTGCATCTTCAATGGCGCTGTACAACAGCATACAGGGTATAACAATACAAAAACAATACAACAGTTAGGCCCCTTTTACACTTAGGCCTCTTTCACAGTAGGACGTTGCGTTTTGATGTGACGTTAAAGTCGCAACGCAAAATTACAACGCTCCAAAAAAGTCACAACGCAACGTTATCGCTGCATACAGTAGAGCATAAAGGCAATAAAAAGTATGCTTCCAGGTCATTACTGAGCATGTGCAAACAGTCCAACGCAGCTAATAACGTGTATAACGCGGAGCATGCAGCACTTTCTAATAATGCAACACGTTACACACAAACGCAACGTGTGCACTGTGAATGTCGCACAGACTTAGTATTGCTGTGCGTTTGTCCGCGTTGGAACATTTTGTAACGTGCGACTTTAACGTTGCACTGTGAAAGAGGCCTTAATCAGTTGCTCTCAGTTAAAACGGAAAGAAAACTGATTTTCAAAGTAATGCCCATGTTTTCCTATGGCTCAGTTCCCACTATATGCGTTTTAACTGAAAGCTTTTTCACAATGCACTGCTATGGAAAAAATGCACACTAAAGCAATTAAAGGGGCATTATTGCGAAAAATTTTAAAATGTAAAATATGTGCAAACATAAACAAATACGTTTTTTTCCAGAGTAAAATGAGCCATAAATTACTTTTCTCCTATATTGCTGTCACTTACAGTAGGGAGTAGAAATCTGGCAGAAGCAACAGGTTTTGGACTAGTCCATCTCTTCATGGGGGATTCTCAGGGATTTATTTTCAAAAGCACTTAGTGAATGACAGTCGCTCTGTTCAACTGCCAAAAAACTGTGTAGTGTGCAGGGAAGCTGGCCAGCATCATTGTTTAAAGAGAAACTCCGACCAAGAATTGAACTTAATCCCAATCAGTAGCTGATATCCCCTTTTACATGAAAAATCTATTCCTTCTCACAGACCATCAGGGGGCGCTGTATGACTGATATTGTGTTGAAGCCCCTCCCACAAGAAACTGAGGACCATGGTAATCCTGGCAGTTTCCTGTCTGTGTACCTTGTTGCATTGTGGGAAATAGCTGTTTACAGCTGTTTCCAACTGCCAAAAAAGCATGCAGCAGCTACATCATCTGCCAACAATAAAAATGTCACCATGTAATAAATGTCAGAATGTAAATTAGGGATTTAAAAGATTTGACAATCTGCAAACACTGACTAAACCTAATTATTGTAAAAATGAAGCACTTTTTTTATTACATTATTTTCACTGGAGTTCCTCTTTAAATCATTTTAGGGAATATCTTATAAAGAATAAAAGCCTTGCTGAGAATCCCCTATGAAGAGATGGACTAGTCTAAAACCTGTCGCTTCTGTCAGATTTCTACTATCTACTGTAAATGACAGCAACATAGGAGAAAAGTAATTTATGGCTCATTTTACAAAAAAAAAAAAAAAACATACTTCTTATTTGTCTATGTTTGCACATATTTTAAATTAAAATGTAAAATATTTTAAATTAAAATTTTTCGCCATCTAAAATCGGAATTGCAAAGGCAAGAGTTTTGCGATTTTGTGCGCAATTTTTTAGCGCATCCCGGTGCTCACCTGCGCTTTCTGATTTTTATCAAGCACTTTTCTAAAGCGCTTTTGTAGAGCGATTTGTTTATTCACTCCCTGACGCAAATCAGGAAGTGAACACTTTGCCCCGGAAATGAATAAATACAATGTATTTATTCATGAAAGCGCGAACGCAATCGCCGCATAAAGTGATTTTGTGAGCGTTTAGCGCTCTTCTTATACCTTCCATTAGAGCAAAATCGCCCCCAAAATGGTACAGGCACTGATATGAACCTTCCCATAGAGAATCATTGCACAAGCGTTTTGTGGGCGATTTTGATAATCACCTGCGCTTGAAAAGAGGCCGAAAACGCCCTTAGTGTGAACCAGCCCTCAATACAATACAAGAGTGGATAACAGCTGATGCAGAGAACAAATTAACTACATATATTTACACAGGGGTGGGAGGTGTGTACACCCATTACACAGGAAGAGAGCCCTGGCCAAAAGGCCTTACAGTAAACATATAAGGTATAGGACATTATGTAAGGGAAGCTGTGTGAGGAGTGGTGTAAATGGTGGTTAGTGGGCAGGGTCCTAGGTAGGAGAGTATGCTTGCCTGAAGAGGTGAGTTTTCAGATTGCGCCTAAAAATAGTAAGTGTGGGTGAGTGGCGGATGTGTTGAGGGAGAGTGTTCCAGAGGAGGGGAGAGGATCGAGAGAAGTCTTGTAATCGGGAGTGGGAAGACGTGATCAGGGAAGAAGACAGAAGGATATCGTTAGTAGAGTGGAGATTGCGTGTAGGATGGTATCTGGAAATAAGCCGATTTAAATAGGAAGGAGCTATGTTGTGGAGAGCTTTGTAGGCGAGAGTAAGGATTTTAAATTCAGGTACAACATAACAATGGTCTTCTGGTCCAATCGTTACCGAAAGTGCGAAAATGACCTGGAAGTGCGAGTTCTGAACACGAGTTTGAATGAATCGCTTGTTATCGTTCGATACGAATGACTGAGGGTGGTTCTGACTACATGGATGACAATCGCTGTCTCGTACCGTTGTTTGGACACTTTTTAAAAAAAGGATTCTCGGCCCACCTATCGTTTATTATTTCCAAGGACTGCAGCCTAGCGTGTGTACGGAGCTTAATACCTGGGCATTTATCACAGATACCACAGTTCATGCTCGGTCATATCCATGTGTAACAGTGACATCACACCCCATGCTGTTACATATCTGTGTATGGAAGTGACATCACGCCCCAAGCTGTTACATACATTTGAGTTCAAAATGATTCAACACCCACTGAAATTGAGTGTTTTGGCCAGTCTGACATTGATTTTGATAATTTCAGTCATCTTGTTTACAATTAAATCAAAGAGGCAATTGTAAGTCAGACAAATATAAGATAACATTTATTATTACATGTCTGAAATGATCAAAATCAATGTAAAGCTGGCCAAGACCCTCAATTTCAAGTTGAATAATTTTGAACACAACTGTATCTGTTTATAACAGTGACATCACACCCCAAGCTGTGACATATCTCTGTATAACAGTGACATCACACCCCAAGCTGTGACCTATCTGCATGGCACTGACATCACAGTCCATGCTGTTACATATCTGTGTATGGCAGTGACATCAAACCCCAATCTGTGACATATCTGTGTATGGCAGTGACATCACACCCCAAGCTGCGACATATCTGCATGGCAGTGACATCACGCCTCATGCTGTGACATATTTGTGCATAACAGTGACATCACAGTCCATGCTGCGACATACAGTATCTGTATACGGAAGTGACGTCACACCCCAGGTTGTGACATATCGGTGTATAACAGTGACATCACACCCGACTGTGACATATCGGTGTATAACAGTGACATCACACCCCAGGCTGTGACATATCGGTGTATAACAGTGACATCACACCCCAGGCTGTGACATAATCTGTGTATAGCAGTGACACAGATTGTGACTCAAGCTGTGACATTTGTGTATAACAGCGACATCATATTTCTGTGATATGACATCACAGCTCACAATGTTAAGTGGTCAGTGAGAGTTGTAGCAGTGACATCACACTCCTCAGAATGACATGTCAGTCGTACAGTGACAACACACCCCACAGTGTGACATGACAATGACATCATAACTAGCAGAGTGACAGCTCATACAGTAAGGTTACAGTAATAAGTCACTTACCCTCCGCTGCCATCCTCAGCTTCTCCCAGTCTGACCAGCAAGGGAAGGGAGTGTTCCCCAGCTATATCCAGCACAACATCCTCTGCAGAGATGACAGGATGTGCAGGGGGGTGTGGGGGAAACTAATGGACTACTCCATCCACACACTTACATTAAAGCGTGAAACTTATCCCGGAGCCGACGCTATCTGCAGGAGAGAGAGGAGCAGTTATATCAATAGTGTGCTGCCAGCTCCAGAAGTAATTCTAGTGCAGTTATAACCTTTGGTACAACAAGAGGGATGGATAAGAATAAAGTACAGTGTGTCACTACAAGGCCCATCTTCAGAGGGGAGGGAATCAGGTGTGATGATACACAGGACATGGGCCAGATTTATCAAAGCATTACCAACAGCTCTAACCAGCAGGGGGAACTGTTCTTGCATGATGATAAGAAACTTCTTAAATCCTACTTAAAGTGGAATATAACCCTGCATTTCATCTTTGCATTATTTACAGCATATTATATGCAATCAGCAACTTTTTTTTTACTAGACCAGCAATCGAAGGGTTACACACAGAGCTTGAAAGTTCAGTGCAGTGAAATGCAGACGCATCCGAACTTTAGATAATGTTATCTTGTGTTTACTTAAGTGTATGAAGTGAGGAATGTGACACATTCTCTGACTGTGGAGAAGCTGCTGGAGACAGAGAGACACTGAAAGCTTGTCTCCCTGCAATACAGCAATGAATAAAACCAGTTAATAAAATGCAAAGTCAGCTCACAAAGCAAAAAACTGTACTTTTGGGAACGTATAATTTCTAAATGAATAATAATACTTATGCACAAATGCAAATATGATAACCGTATGGCATATAAAAAGTAGCAAAACATGTTTTTATTGAATATTATGACAGGGTTTTATACCGCTTTAAAGTACAACTGAAGGGAGAGGTATATGGAGGCTGCCATATTTACTTCCTTTTACTTCCAGTTGCCTGGCTATCCTGCTGATCCTCTGCCTCTAATACTTTTAGCCATAGCCCCTGAACAAGCATGCAGCATATCAGGTGTTTCTGACATTATCATCAGATCTGAGAAGATTAGCTGCATGCTTGTTTCTGGTGTGATTCAGACACTGCTGCAGCCAAACAGACCAGGAGAGCTGCCAGGCAACTGATATTGTTAAAAAGGAATAAATATGGCAGCCTCCATATACCTCTCACTACAGTTCTCCTTTAAAGAGACACTTAAGCAAAAAAAAAAAATGATATAATGAATTGGTTGTGTAGTACGAATAATTGTTAGAACATTAGTAGCAAAGAAAATATTGTCATTTTTATTTTCAGTTGTATAGTGTTTTTTTTTTAATAACATTGCAGCATTCTCTAATATTTGCAGTTTACACACTACTCAGCATTCTAAATAATTTTACAGAGAAGGCTAATGAACTTTTGAACTGTCCTGATAGTTGAGATAACAAGCTTCAGAAGACAGAGCTCTCTGCCACTTTGAAAGTCGTGGAGCTCAATGGCTCTTTTGCATAGATAACAACTGGAGTTTCTTAACTCTTCCTGTACTGGAAACAATATTAGACTTATGTCTCTGCTCCTAATGTTTTATTTCTTAGTTGTACTACACATACACATCATTATATCATATTTTTTTCTTCAGTGGGCCAGATTTATCAATGCATTACCGACAGTTTTTTCTTCTGAAAGAAAACATGTATCAAGAAAAACGTCCCGAGAGGGGTACTCACCTTAGGTGAAGGAAGCCTCCGGATCCTATTGAGGCTTCCCCCGTCCTTCTCGGTCAGCGGCGAGAAAGCTCCCCGAACAGCGGGGATGTAAATATTTACCTCCGGGGCTCCAGCGCAGGCACAGTATCGGCTCTCCGCTCGGTGATAGGCGGAAATAGCCGATCGTTGTCGGGCCGCTCTACTGCGCAGATGCAAGTCTCCTGTGCCTGCGCAGTACAGCGGACCCGACAGCGATCGGCTATTTCCGCCTATCTCCGTCAGGAAAGCCGCAACAGCGCCCCCGCTGGAGCCGGGAAGGTAAATCTGTGCTTGTAAGGCTTGTCAAGGGAGGATTCCGGGACACTTCGGGGGGAGCCAGCGCTGGACTGCCTGCAGCTACAGGGGAGGGGGAAGCCTCATTGGGATCCTGAGGCTTCCCCCTCCCAAGGTGAGTACCCCCCAGGGGCACTTTTTTTTGGATACAGGTTCTCTTCAAACAGTTCTAACCAGCAGGGAGAACAGTTCTGCATGATAAGAAAATTCTTAAATCCTACTTAATAGCAGCAGTTTAGCGTGAATTTCTAGAGCTGCACTACCGTTAAGGAAAGTGCCAATCCATTCCTAAACTGCTGCAGGGTAAGAATTTCCTAATAACACTTCTACACATAGTGCAGCAGTGCAGGCTAGGCATGATTTGTGAAGGGCTCCGCCCCCTGCTGAATTCCTCACTCAGAGCCTGCCAGTATCAATACAGTAGATGTACCGGTTACCTCGGCAACAGCAATTTCGCTCACACACTGCACTTTCAGAGAAATCTTTCCAACTCCTCCTATTTAAGAACAGTTTAAAAAGGAATCTGCACTATTTAATTACTTCTTAAGATTTAAGATAGTTCTGCACGGATTTCTAAAAACCTACCAATATTTTATCTCAGACACTTGATAAATGTCCCCCATGGTGCCCAATGCAAGGAGATCCAGGGGGAATAAAGTGCAGCATGTCACTGCAAGGCCCATCTTCAGAGGGGAGGGGACCAGGTGTGAAGATACATAGGACATGGTTCCTGATACCAGGAGATCCAGGGGGAATACAGCACAGTCGCAGTCACTACAAAGCCCATCTTTGGCGTGGGGGGGGGGGGGGACCGGGATCCAGGGGGAATAAAGTACAGCTGGTCACTACAAGGCCCATCTTCAGAGGAGAGGGGACCAGGTGTGATCATACACAGGACATGGTTCCTGATACCAGGAGATCCAGGGGGAATACAGTACAGTCACTACAAGGCCCATCTTTGGCGTGGGGGGGGGGGGGGGGGGTTAGGACCGGGATTCCGGGGGAATAAAGTACAGCGGGTCACTACAAGGCCCATCTTCAGAGGGGAGGGGACCAGGTGTGAGGATACACAGGACATGGTTCCTGATACCAGGAGATCCAGGGGGAATACAGCACAGTCGCAGTCACTACAAAGCCCATCTTTGGCGTTGGGGGGGCCCGGGATCCAGGGGGAATAAAGTACAGCTGGTCACTACAAGGCCCATCTTCAGAGGAGAGGGGACCAGGTGTGAGGATACACAGGAAATGGTTCCTGATACCAGGAGATCCAGGGGGAATACAGTACAGTCGCAGTCACTACAAGGCCCATCTTTGGAGTGGGGGGGGGGGGGAACACCAGGATCCAGGGGGAATAAATTACAGCAGGTCACTACAAGGCCCATCTTCAGAGGAGAGGGGACCAGGTGTGAGGATACACAGGACATGGTTCCTGATACCAGGAAATCCAGGGGCCGAGAAAATATAAAAAGAAAACCAGGAGCCAAAAATGCAAATTGCAGGTGCGCCAGGCAATTAGATGTGAAACATAAAGGTGTACTCACAGTTTTTGTGTGGCGACTATACCACAAACCATCATAAGCGCATGAGGGGGAATGTTTACGCCCCCCCCATTCAGAAAGGGATCAGAACTCCAATGGTTACATGGAGGAGATTTGGAGGGTTCTAAACAAAACAAAAAAAACTCAACTCCCTTCCAGAAGTGTAAGCAGTTCAGCCGCCTGGCTGCCAACCACAAGCGCCATTCAGCTGCAATTATATGCAGCCAAATGGCGGCGTAAGGTAACTGCGTTTGATTCGTGGTGGGAAAAAAAACACCATCGGAGCCGTACTCTGAAGCAACTACATGGGGGGGCGCCTGTGCATGGTGCCATCAAGCGCATGGCCCGTGGACAGGAGCAGTGGTCAAGCAGCAATTTCACCACCTTCAGCTGCTCGAGGAACAGGCCTAAAGAGTACTTCTAGTGTAAAATAGAAAGCCTCCAACATTTTCTGCAATGATCGGCAGGTGGTAGGATTATAGTTACCTGCAATTCATTCATGACAAGCTCCACCCCCTCTCCTCAAGAGGGGCAGGTGGGAGTGGCTACAGAGCTTTGGAAAACTGGGGAACATGGCTGCGGAAGGGGCGGAGTTAGTCATTAATGAATTACGCTTGAGCAGGTGAGTGATTAACTCTATCACCCACTGATCCTTGCAGCAATAATAAAAAGTCTTACACTGCAGACACTGGAAATACTCCCTACAGGACTACTATCGCAAAAAAAGTAAGCAGTTAAAATCTGACAGAAACGACAGGTTTTTGGGCCAGTCCATCTCCTCATGGGGGATTCTCAGAGTTTCCTTTATTTTCAACAGCAAATCCTGAACAGAAGTTTAACTGCCAAAATAGTAAGCTACCCACCAGGCTGCCTGCTCACTGGCACACTATTTTGTCTGTTAGACTTTGCAAACTGCTGTTCAGAAAATGCTGTTGAAAACAAAGAAAACCCTGAGAATCCCCCATGAGGAGATGGACTGGCCCAAAACCTGTTCTGTCAGATTTTAACTTGCCTACTTTTTTTGCGATAGTGGTCCTTCAAAATTGTTGTACAATAGTTTTAAAATGACTAACATGCTACAAGGCCCATGTCCGGTTGGGAGTGTGGAGGTCTTGGGGCTGTCCTCATTTCCTTTTACTGCTCTTCTATCAGTTTAGATTTTTGTTCTCTCTTGACCTGCTCACTATGTGATAACAATGAGATAACGAGATCCTAACCCCATCTAATCTAATGCTGGATACACACCATGCGTTTCAGCGTCGAATGAGTCTGTCGATACGCGTCGATTCGATTATTTCCGAGTGCATTTTGATGATTTTTGGTCGATTGCCATGTAAAGTATAGCAAATCATAGCAAGGAAATGAGCAGCGCCACTTAAAAACAGACTAGTGCCCACCCGCAAAAGAGTGCAAGCCCCACTTGTGGGATATAATACACACTGAGCATACACATGACCTGTCTACCACTAGAGGAGGATGTTGGTTTCCTGTAACAGCTTGCATGCAACCTATTAAGTACTCGTCCCTCCCACTAGAGGAGGATGTTGGTTTCCTGTAACAGCTTGCATGCAACCTATTAAGTACTCGTCCCTCCCACTGCAAAGAAGTCAATCCTCCATGGGAGGGGCCTAACACTAACTAAATCCTAACCTATGTATATGCATAGCCTGGGTGCGGCTAATCAAGTAAAATTGAAAATTGTGCAAAAGGTGGATCAGCGCATCACCAGGCCGCCTCCGAATGGCCTCCATCAGAGATGCGCTGAGCCCCCCCAGGAACTACAAACGCACCTTGAACCCAAACAGAAGCTCTGCATATACACCAAAAGCATGGCTGTTAAGTGGGAGCAGCTGACCAAAAACGAATTACATTAGTACATAGCAAGGAAATGAGCAGCGCTACTTAAAAACAGACTAGTGCCCACCCGCAAAAGAGTGCGTTTGTAGTTCCTGGGGGGGCTCAGCGCACCTCTGATTGGAGGCCATTCGGAGGCGGCCTGGTGATGCGCTGATCCACCTTTTGCGCAATTTTCGATTTTACTTGGTAGCACACCCAGGCTATGCATATACATAGGTTAGGATTTAGTTAGTGTTAGGCCCCTCCCATGGAGGATTGACTTCTTCGCAGTGGGAGGGACGAGTACTTAATAGGTTGCATGCAAGCGGTTAATGGAAACCAACATCCTCTAGTGGTAGACAGGTCATGTGTATGCTCAGTGTGTATTATATCCCACAAGTGGGGCTTGCACTCTTTTGCGGGTGGGCACTAGTCTGTTTTTAAGTAGCGCTGCTCATTTCCTTGCTATGTACTAATGTAATTCGTTTTTGGTCAGCTGCTCCCACTTAACAGCCATGCTTTTGGTGTATATGCAGAGCTTCTGTTTGGGTTCAAGGTGCGTTTGTAGTTCCTGGGGGGGCTCAGCGCATCTCTGATTGGAGGCCATTCGGAGGCGGCCTGGTGTTGCGCTGATCCACCTTTTGCGCAAGTATAGCAAATCAACCTAACGATCCATCGAAACGTGATTCGGACATGTCGGAAATAATCGAATCGATGCGTATCGACGGGCGCATCGAACGCGGAAACGCAAGCCCCCCTCCGCATCTCTATTCCCCCCTCCCTCCCCACTGTGGGCGGCACAGGACGGCGATCCGTCTTGTACTGCCTCTGATGGCTTCAGCCTATTAGGCGGCGTTGCTGTGACAGCAGCGCTGTACGATGTAAACAAAGGGGATTTCTTCCCTGCGTGTTTACATTTAGCCTGCGAGCCGCGATCGGAGGCTTGCAGGCTGTTCACGGAGACTCCCTCCATGAACTGACATGGGGCTATTTCCATGGAAATACAGGAAAGACCAGCCGGCTGGTCGTTAAGTGATTAAAGAGAAACTGACCAAGAATTGAACTTTATCCCAGTCAGTAGCTGATACCCCATTTTACATGAGAAATCTATTCCTTTTCACAAACAGAGCATCAGGGGGCGCTGTATGACTGATATTGTGGTGAAACCCCGCCCACAGGAAACTGAGTATGTACTCTTGGCAGTTTCCTGTCTGTGAACCTTGCTGCATTGTGGGAAATAGCTGTTTAAAGCTGTTTCCAACTGCCAAAAAAACATGCAGCAGCTACATCACCTGCCAACAGTAAAAATGTCACCATGTAATAAATGTCAGAATGTAAATCAGGGATTTAAAAGATTTTACAATGGGCAAACACTGACTAAATCATTTATACATAATTATTGTAAAAATGAAGCACTTTTTTAATTACATAATTTTCACTGGAGTTTCTCTTTAAGGACCAGCGCCTCCTGACGTATCGCCGCGCATACTGTCCGCTCTCCCATGGCCGCAGGCCCCTCTCTCTGCCGTCTCTATGACGACAGAGTGCTGTCAGCCGGCCAGAAGCCACTTTCATTGGCTCCTGACGCTGTCTATCATTGTAAGCCAATGTGATTGGATCACAGTGATCAAGTAGGCAGGAGCCAATTAAAGCAGCTCCTGACCGGCTCACAGAGCTCTGCCGTCTTATAGACAGGACTAGCGAGCTGCAGTGGGTGTAGAGTGGCGAAATTGGCGGGAGAAATCAGAGCGGTCAGAGCTGCACAGCCACCTGCAGGACGTAGATTTCTACGAATGCGGCCCAGAGCCCTTTTTCCATTTCATGCATTAAGTTGTGCTGCATTCCATTTGCCAAAACAGAAAGCAACGTATTAAATAGTACCTAAACCAAATGGGGGAAAAACTAGTTTCACTTACTCTGGGCTTCTACCAGCTCCCTGCAGCCAGCCTGTGCCCACGCCGCTCCTCAACGATCCTGTTTCCTTTTTGCCAGCGGGGCCATTGCGCAGGACGCTATTGCAGACGGCAACGCAGACAAGTATACAGATGGCCAGGGCTGCGCAGGCGGAGTAGACCGGTGACTCCCAGTCGAGCGAAAATGAAACTTAGCCGCGGCAGGGGAGAACGGCGGATCGTTGAGAAGCGGTGTGGGCACAGGATGGCTGCAGGGGGGGGGGGGGGGTGGAAGAAGCCCCAGGTAAGTGAAAACATTTGGTTTAAGTTCACTTTAAGTGTAAAAGGGCCTTAAAAAAAAAAAGTTTGAAACAATATTGATCTAAAAAGTTTCATTGAGATATGTTGGGGCAAAAGAGGATGGGCTTATTTGATCAAATCAGCTGGGAGTCAAATGGAACAATTCTAACAAACACCTAAAGTAGATCGGAATAGAGGTGCTTTTTCTGCCACTAGGGACTATTTAGTGGGCGAGGTGGCATTGTTAGGCTACCGCGCGGTATTCACGGTTCATGCAGAAGCGCTCTGCAGACGCGGCAACGACACTGTGGCGATTTTAATACTTCCGCTGCGCCACGTCCACTATGCAAGTCTCCATAGACGAGGGGGAGAGTACTGCGGAGCTTGCCTAAAGCAAACACATCACACACACACACAACAGAAGTGTGTTAAACAATTTATTTAACGGAGAACAATGAAACAATTTAACAACATTGCCATTTATATATTTATTTAAAATAAAGAAAAAAAATTACCCTTTGTATAGTGTTCAGAGACAAAAACAACAACTGACAGAGCAGCAAAAAAAAACATATAAAATAACACAGAAGACCAACAACACAGAGAGCACTTCTTGATGTATAGAAACCGTATAGTGATAGAACGTTGGTCCTGTACAGTGCGCTATACACGATATGTCAGACGCAAGTCACCCCTAGGAGGCTGGAGAAATGCGTAACACCCAAGTGACATTCTATAGCACCGTACAGGAGGATAGAGGGTCCCAGCCCCGCTTTATTTCATCTCAATAGATTACAGGACGAGCTCAGGACTTGGTTAGTGTAAATTCATCGTACACATATAATAATAGCGGAATGGACGATTGCAGCATAGTTTGGTGCAGACACACCACCTTAAGGCCGTGAATAAAAGCATTCCATAAGAAGGCAAAGCTGTACTGGATACATTGGTATAGCGCGAGGGCGTGGCAGGCGGGAGTCTCAGCTCATCTTTGCTGGGTTGGGCCCCCAGGTGCGGAGATCCAGCAGGACCTGGTTCAGACATTCCATCCACTGGTCTCTCTCCTCCTTTGTGTCGGCAGACAGCCAGTTCCTGGAAGGACAGAGATGACACACGGTGAGCACTGACGTCTCAAGCAAAGCAGAAAAACCATCCATGCCGGTAACCTGGGGGCTGACGCCCTCACGGCTGGCAATACTGCCATGTGCAGGCCTGATCTCCATGCTTGTTCAGGGTCTACGGCTATTAAGAGGCAGAGGATCAGCAGGACAGCCAGGCAATCTGCATTGTTTAAAAGGAAATAGGTCAACCTCCAAATCCCTCTCATTTCAGGCATTCTTTAACCGCTTTCCGTCCGCCTAACGCAGGATGACGGCGGGAGAGCGGCTCTCTCAGGTCTCAGCGACGCCATATGGAGTCATCTTGACTCGCATGAGCGCAGGTTCTCGTCAGGCCTCAGCGAGCCGTGCTGGCAGGCTGTTTTTTTTATGTGATTAAATGTATTTATATAGCGCTGACATCTTACACAGCGGTGTACAGAGTATATTGTCTTGTCACATAATGGTCCCTCGGAGGGGCTCACAATCCAATCCCTCCCATAGGCATATGTCTATGTATATACAGTGTAAATATGTATCAGTCTAGGGCAGGGGTAGGGAACCTTTTTGGCTGAGAGAGCCATAAGCACGACATTTTAAACTGTAATTCCGTGAGAGCCATACAATAATTTGGAATACAGGTAGTTCCCGACTTACTGAATTTTTTAAAATCGATTTTCTCAAAAACTACAAGTCCAATTTGAAACGCAGAATCCATGCCGTTCGTATCGGCGTGTCGCCAATACGAACGGCATGGATTCTGTGTTTCCATGGAAACAAGTAAAAAAAAATGTTTGTTTCAAATTGGTCTTGTAGTTTTTGAGAAAATCGATTTTAAAAAATTCAAACAAAAAAATGGCTTTTAAACTTATATAAGCAAGCACAGAGGGCAGAGGTGACACTGGAGGCACAGAGGAGGTACAGGGGACAGAGATGGCACAGTGTTCTGACTTTAAGAGAAACTCCGACAAAGAATTGAACTTTATCCCAATCAGTAGCTGATACCCCCTTTTACATGAGAAATCTATTCCTTTTCACAAACCGACCATCAGGGGGCGCTGTATGGCTGATATTGTGGTGAAACCCCTCCCACAAGAAACTGAGGACCGTGGTATTCCTGGCAGTTTCCTGTCTGTGAACCTTGTTGCATTGTGGGAAATCGCTGTTTACAGCTGTTTCCAACTGCCAAAAAAGCAAGCAGCAGCTACATCACCTGCCAACAGTAAAAATGTCACCATGTAATAAATGTCAGAATGTAAATCGGGGATTTAAAAGATTTTACAATGGGCAAACACTGACTAAATCATTTATACATAATTATTGTAAAAATGAAGCACTTTTTTTATTACAATATTTTCACTGGAGTTCCTCTTTAAAGAGAACCCGAGGTGGGTTTGAAGAATATTATCTGCATACAGAGGCTGGATCTGCCTATACAGCCCAGCCTCTGTTGCTATCCCAAACCCCCCTAAGGTCCCCCTGCACTCTGCAATCCCTCATAAATCACAGCCATGCTGCTGACAAACAGCTTGTCAGAGCTGGCTGTGTTTATCTCTATAGTGTCAGTCTGCTGATCTCCCCGCCTCCTGCAGAACTTCAGTCCCCGCCTGCATCCCTTCCCTCCCTGCTGATTGGAGGGAAGGGATGGGGGCAGGGACCGGAGCTATGCAGGAGGCGGGGGAGCAGCTGAGACTGACACTACAGATGTAAACAGATCCTCACAGCACGGCTGTGATTTATGAGGGATTGCAGAGTGCAGGGGGACCTTAGGGGGGTTTGGGATAGCAACAGAGGCTGGGCTGTATAGGCAGATCCAGCCTCTGTATGCAGATAACATTCTTTAAACACACCTCAGGTTCTCTTTAAGAACAGATTCAGGTTAAGAACGAACCTACAGTCCCTATCTCGTTCATTAGCCGGGGATTACCTGTACCATGAGTGCTGCTGAAAACCTTTTACACTGCTACCATCACTGATCTCCCCAGAATTTTTTTCCAGCCGGGTGGCATGAAATAGTAGCCGAGTGGGGCGAGATGAGTGAGAGAATGCGGGGCCAGCGCTTCTCTGCACAATTCTGCTTACAGTATAGGAGGAGGTGAGCCGGTGACAGCCGGGTGCTCACCAAAGCTAGAGCCTGGGGAGACCACTGACCATCGAATCCATCCTCCTCAGTCATCGTCTGGTATGCAGCTGCAACCGCCAGGGACAAATACAAACGCCAAAGAGTAATGAAAGGATCATTGGATCACCCCGTCATAATTTGACCTTTACATCGCGAGAATGAAGGCGAGGGCCACCAGGATTTTGCAGGACCCCTCCCACCCATTACTGAGTACATAGTCATGTCACTGAGTGTCCTCAGAGGAGCTCACACTCTAATCCTACCATAGGCATAGTCTAATGTCCTACCATATTATTATTATGTATTTATATAGCACTGACATCTTCTGCAGCACATTACAGAGTACTTAGTCATGTCACTGACTGTCCTCAGAGGAGCTCACACTCTAATCCTACCATAGTCATAGTGTAATGTCCTACCATATTATTATTATGTATTTATATAGCACTGACATCCCCTGCAGCACATTACAGAGTACATAGTCATGTCACTGACTGTCCTCAGAGGAGCTCACACTCTAATCCTACCATAGTCATAGTCTAATGTCCTACCATATTATTATTATTATGTATTTATATAGCACTGACATCTCCTGCAGCACATTACAGAGTACATAGTCATGTCACTGACTGTCCTCAGAGGGGCTCACACTCTAATCCTACCATAGTCATAGTGTAATGTCCTACCATATTATTATTATGTATTTATATAGCACTGACATCTCCTGCAGCACATTACAGAGTACATAGTCCTGTCACTGACTGTCCTCAGAGGAGCTCACAATCTAATCCTACCATAGTCATAGTCTAATGTCCTAACATATTATTATTATGTATTTATATAGCACTGACATCTTCTGCAGCACATTACAGTGTACATAGTCATGTCACTGAATGTCCCCAGAGAGCTCACACTCTAATCCTACCATAGTCATAGTCTAATGTCCTAACATATTATTATTATGTATTTATATAGCACTGACATCTTCTGCAGCACATTACAGAGTACATAGTCATGTCACTGACTGTCCTCAGAGGAGCTCACAATCTAATCCTACCATAGTCATAGTCTAATGTCCTACCATATTATTATTATGTATTTATATAGCACTGACATCTTCTGCAGCACATTACAGAGTACATAGTCATGTTACTGACTGTCCTCAGAGGAGCTCACAATCTAATCCTACCATAGTCATAGTCTAATGTCCTACCATATTATTATTATGTATTTATATAGCACTGACATCTTCTGCAGCACATTACAGAGTACATAGTCATGTCACTGACTGTCCTCAGAGGAGCTCACACTCTAATCCTACCATAGTCATAGTGTAATGTCCTATCATATTATTATTATGTATTTATATAGCACTGACATCTTCTGCAGCACATTACAGAGTACATAGTCATGTCACTGACTGTCCTCAGAGGAGCTCACACTCTAATCCTACCATAGTCATAGTGTAATGTCCTATCATATTATTATTATGTATTTATATAGCACTGACATCTTCTGCAGCACATTACAGAGTACATAGTCATGTCACTGACTGTCCTCAGAGGAGCTCACAATCTAATCCTACCATAGTCATAGTCTAATGTCCTACCATATTATTATTATGTATTTATATAGCACTGACCTCTTCTGCAGCACATTACAGAGTACATAGTCATGTCACTGACTGTCCTCAGAGGAGCTCACAGTCTAATCCTACCATAGTCATAGTCTAATGTCCTAACATATTATTATTATGTATTTATATAGCACTGACATCTTCTGCAGCACATTACAGAGTACATAGTCATGTCACTGACTGTCCTCAGAGGAGCTCATACTCTAACCCTACCATAGTCATAGTCTAATGTCCTAACATATTATTATTATGTATTTATACAGCACTGACATCTTCTGCAGCACATTACAGAGTACATAGTCATGTCACTGACTGTCCTCAGAGGAGCTCACACTCTAATCCTACCATAGTCATAGTCTAATGTCCTCCCATATTATTATGTATTTATATAGCACTGACATCTTCTGCAGCACATTACAGAGTACTTAGTCATGTCACTGACTGTCCTCAGAGGAGCTCACACTCTAATCCTACCATAGTCATAGTCTAATGTCCTACCATATTATTATTATGTATTTATATAGCACTGACATCTTCTGCAGCACATTACGGAGTACATAGTCATGTCACTGACTGTCCTCAGAGGAGCTCACACTCTAATCCTACCATAGTCATAGTCTAATGTCCTACCATATTATTATTATGTATTTATATAGCACTGACATCTTCTGCAGCACATTACAGAGTACTTAGTCATGTCACTGACTGTCCTCAGAGGAGCTCACACTCTAATCCTACCATAGTCATAGTCTAATGTCCTACCATATTATTATTATGTATTTATATAGCACTGACATCTTCTGCAGCACATTACAGAGTACATAGTCATGTCACTGACTGTCCTCAGAGGAGCTCACACTCTAATCCTACCATAGTCATAGTCTAATGTCCTCCCATATTATTATGTATTTATATAGCACTGACATCTTCTGCAGCACATTACAGAGTACTTAGTCATGTCACTGACTGTCCTCAGAGGAGCTCACACTCTAATCCTACCATAGTCATAGTCTAATGTCCTACCATATTATTATTATGTATTTATATAGCACTGACATCTTCTGCAGCACATTACGGAGTACATAGTCATGTCACTGACTGTCCTCAGAGGAGCTCACACTCTAATCCTACCATAGTCATAGTCTAATGTCCTACCATATTATTATTATGTATTTATATAGCACTGACATCTTCTGCAGCACATTACAGAGTACTTAGTCATGTCACTGACTGTCCTCAGAGGAGCTCACACTCTAATCCTACCATAGTCATAGTCTAATGTCCTACCATATTATTATTATGTATTTATATAGCACTGACATCTTCTGCAGCACATTACAGAGTACATAGTCATGTCACTGACTGTCCTCAGAGGAGCTCACACTCTAATCCTACCATAGTCATAGTCTAATGTCCTCCCATATTATTATTATGTATTTATATAGCGCTGACATCTTCTGCAGCACATTACAGAGTACATAGTCATGTCACTGACTGTCCTCAGAGGAGCTCACAATCTAATCCTACCATAGTCATAGTCTAATGTCCTAACATATTATTATTATGTATTTATATAGCACTGACATCTTCTGCAGCACATTACAGAGTACATAGTCATGTCACTGACTGTCCTCAGAGGAGCTCATACTCTAACCCTACCATAGTCATAGTCTAATGTCCTAACATATTATTATTATGTATTTATACAGCACTGACATCTTCTGCAGCACATTACAGAGTACATAGTCATGTCACTGACTGTCCTCAGAGGAGCTCACACTCTAATCCTGCCATAGTCATAGTCTAATGTCCTACCATATTATTATTATGTATTTATATAGCACTGACATCTCCTGCAGCACATTACAGAGTACATAGTCATGTCACTGACTGTCCTCAGAGGAGCTCACACTCTAATCCTACCATAGTCATAGTCTAATGTCCTACCATATTATTATTATGTATTTATATAGCACTGACATCTTCTGCAGCACATTACAGAGTACTTAGTCATGTCACTGACTGTCCTCAGAGGAGCTCACACTCTAATCCTACCATAGTCATAGTCTAATGTCCTACCATATTATTATTATGTATTTATATAGCACTGACATCTTCTGCAGCACATTACAGAGTACATAGTCATGTCACTGACTGTCCTCAGAGGAGCTCACACTCTAATCCTACCATAGTCATAGTCTAATGTCCTCCCATATTATTATGTATTTATATAGCACTGACATCTTCTGCAGCACATTACAGAGTACTTAGTCATGTCACTGACTGTCCTCAGAGGAGCTCACACTCTAATCCTACCATAGTCATAGTCTAATGTCCTACCATATTATTATTATGTATTTATATAGCACTGACATCTTCTGCAGCACATTACGGAGTACATAGTCATGTCACTGACTGTCCTCAGAGGAGCTCACACTCTAATCCTACCATAGTCATAGTCTAATGTCCTACCATATTATTATTATGTATTTATATAGCACTGACATCTTCTGCAGCACATTACAGAGTACTTAGTCATGTCACTGACTGTCCTCAGAGGAGCTCACACTCTAATCCTACCATAGTCATAGTCTAATGTCCTACCATATTATTATTATGTATTTATATAGCACTGACATCTTCTGCAGCACATTACAGAGTACATAGTCATGTCACTGACTGTCCTCAGAGGAGCTCACACTCTAATCCTACCATAGTCATAGTCTAATGTCCTCCCATATTATTATTATGTATTTATATAGCGCTGACATCTTCTGCAGCACATTACAGAGTACATAGTCATGTCACTGACTGTCCTCAGAGGAGCTCACAATCTAATCCTACCATAGTCATAGTCTAATGTCCTAACATATTATTATTATGTATTTATATAGCACTGACATCTTCTGCAGCACATTACAGAGTACATAGTCATGTCACTGACTGTCCTCAGAGGAGCTCATACTCTAACCCTACCATAGTCATAGTCTAATGTCCTAACATATTATTATTATGTATTTATACAGCACTGACATCTTCTGCAGCACATTACAGAGTACATAGTCATGTCACTGACTGTCCTCAGAGGAGCTCACACTCTAATCCTACCATAGTCATAGTCTAATGTCCTCCCATATTATTATTATGTATTTATATAGCGCTGACATCTTCTGCAGCACATTACAGAGTACATAGTCATGTCACTGACTGTCCTCAGAGGAGCTCACAATCTAATCCTACCATAGTCATAGTCTAATGTCCTACCATATTATTATTATGTATTTATATAGCACTGACATCTCCTGCAGCACATTACAGAGTACATAGTCATGTCACTGACTGTCCTCAGAGGAGCTCACACTCTAATCCTACCATAGTCATAGTCTAATGTCCTACCATATTATTATTATGTATTTATATAGCACTGACATCTCCTGCAGCACATTACAGAGTACATAGTCATGTCACTAACTGTCCTCAGAGGGGCTCACACTCTAATCCTACCATAGTCATAGTCTAATGTCCTACCATATTATTATTATGTATTTATATAGTGCTGACATCTCCTGCAGCACTTTACACAGTACATAGTCATGTCACTGACTGTCCTCAGAGGAGCTCACACTCTAATCCTACCATAGTCATAGTCGAATGTCCTACCATATTATTATTATGTATTTATATAGCACTGACATCTTCTGCAGCACATTACAGAGTACATAGCCATGTCACTGACTGTCCTCAGAGGAGCTCACAATCTAATCCTGCCATAGTCATAGTGTAATGTCCTACCATATTATTATTATGTATTTATATAGCACTGACATCTCCTGCAGCACATTACAGAGTACATAGTCATGTCACTAACTGTCCTCAGAGGGGCTCACACTCTAATCCTACCATAGTCATAGTCTAATGTCCTACCGTATTATTATTATGTATTTATATAGTGCTGACATCTCCTGCAGCACTTTACACAGTACATAGTCATGTCACTGACTGTCCTCAGAGGAGCTCACACTCTAATCCTACCATAGTCATAGTCTAATGTCCTACCATATTATTATTATGTATTTATATAGCACTGACATCTTCTGCAGCACATTACAGAGTACATAGCCATGTCACTGACTGTCCTCAGAGGAGCTCACAATCTAATCCTGCCATAGTCATAGTGTAATGCCCTACCATATTATTATTATGTATTTATATAGCACTGACATCTCCTGCAGCACATTACAGAGTACATAGTCATGTCACTGACTGTCCTCAGAGGTGCTCACAATCTAATCCTACCATTGTCATAGTCTAATGTCCTCCAATATTATTATTATGCATTTATATAGCACTGACATCTTCTGCAGCACATTACAGAGTACATAGTCATGTCACTGACTGTCCTTAGAGAAGCTCACACTCTAATCCTGCCATAGTCATAGTGTAATGTCCTACCATATTATTATTATGTATTTATATAGCACTGACATCTCCTGCAGCACATTACAGAGTACATAGTCATGTCACTGACTGTCCTCAGAGGATCTCACAATCTAATCCTGCCATAGTCATAGTCTAATGTCCTACCATATTATTATTATGTATTTATATAGCACTGACATCTTCTGCAGCACATTACAGAGTACATAGTCATGTCACTGACTGTCCTCAGAGGAGCTCATACTCTAACCCTACCATAGTCATAGTCTAATGTCCTAACATATTATTATTATGTATTTATACAGCACTGACATCCCCTGCAGCACATTACAGAGTACATAGTCATGTCACTGACTGTCCTCAGAGGAGCTCACACTCTAATCCTACCATAGTCATAGTCTAATGTCCTCCCATATTATTATTATGTATTTATATAGCGCTGACATCTTCTGCAGCACATTACAGAGTACATAGTCATGTCACTGACTGTCCTCAGAGGAGCTCACAATCTAATCCTACCATAGTCATAGTCTAATGTCCTACCATATTATTATTATGTATTTATATAGCACTGACATCTCCTGCAGCACATTACACAGTACATAGTCATGTCACTGACTGCCCTCAGAGGAGCTCACACTCTAATCCTACCATAGTCATAGTCTAATGTCCTACCATATTATTATTATGTATTTATATAGCACTGACATCTTCTGCAGCACATTACAGAGTACATAGTCATGTGGAGCTCACAATCTAATCCTACCATAGTCATAGTCTAATGTCCTACCATATTATTATTATGTATTTATATAGCACTGACATCTTCTGCAGCACATTACAGAGTACATAGTCATGTCACTGACTGTCCTCAGAGGAGCTCACACTCTAATCCTACCATAGTCATAGTCTAATGTCCTCCCATATTATTATTATGTATTTATATAGCGCTGACATCTTCTGCAGCACATTACAGAGTACATAGTCATGTCACTGACTGTCCTCAGAGGAGCTCACAATCTAATCCTACCATAGTCATAGTCTAATGTCCTAACATATTATTATTATGTATTTATATAGCACTGACATCTTCTGCAGCACATTACAGAGTACATAGTCATGTCACTGACTGTCCTCAGAGGAGCTCATACTCTAACCCTACCATAGTCATAGTCTAATGTCCTAACATATTATTATTATGTATTTATACAGCACTGACATCTTCTGCAGCACATTACAGAGTACATAGTCATGTCACTGACTGTCCTCAGAGGAGCTCACACTCTAATCCTACCATAGTCATAGTCTAATGTCCTCCCATATTATTATTATGTATTTATATAGCGCTGACATCTTCTGCAGCACATTACAGAGTACATAGTCATGTCACTGACTGTCCTCAGAGGAGCTCACAATCTAATCCTACCATAGTCATAGTCTAATGTCCTACCATATTATTATTATGTATTTATATAGCACTGACATCTCCTGCAGCACATTACAGAGTACATAGTCATGTCACTGACTGTCCTCAGAGGAGCTCACACTCTAATCCTACCATAGTCATAGTCTAATGTCCTACCATATTATTATTATGTATTTATATAGCACTGACATCTCCTGCAGCACATTACAGAGTACATAGTCATGTCACTAACTGTCCTCAGAGGGGCTCACACTCTAATCCTACCATAGTCATAGTCTAATGTCCTACCATATTATTATTATGTATTTATATAGTGCTGACATCTCCTGCAGCACTTTACACAGTACATAGTCATGTCACTGACTGTCCTCAGAGGAGCTCACACTCTAATCCTACCATAGTCATAGTCGAATGTCCTACCATATTATTATTATGTATTTATATAGCACTGACATCTTCTGCAGCACATTACAGAGTACATAGCCATGTCACTGACTGTCCTCAGAGGAGCTCACAATCTAATCCTGCCATAGTCATAGTGTAATGTCCTACCATATTATTATTATGTATTTATATAGCACTGACATCTCCTGCAGCACATTACAGAGTACATAGTCATGTCACTAACTGTCCTCAGAGGGGCTCACACTCTAATCCTACCATAGTCATAGTCTAATGTCCTACCGTATTATTATTATGTATTTATATAGTGCTGACATCTCCTGCAGCACTTTACACAGTACATAGTCATGTCACTGACTGTCCTCAGAGGAGCTCACACTCTAATCCTACCATAGTCATAGTCTAATGTCCTACCATATTATTATTATGTATTTATATAGCACTGACATCTTCTGCAGCACATTACAGAGTACATAGCCATGTCACTGACTGTCCTCAGAGGAGCTCACAATCTAATCCTGCCATAGTCATAGTGTAATGCCCTACCATATTATTATTATGTATTTATATAGCACTGACATCTCCTGCAGCACATTACAGAGTACATAGTCATGTCACTGACTGTCCTCAGAGGTGCTCACAATCTAATCCTACCATTGTCATAGTCTAATGTCCTCCAATATTATTATTATGCATTTATATAGCACTGACATCTTCTGCAGCACATTACAGAGTACATAGTCATGTCACTGACTGTCCTTAGAGAAGCTCACACTCTAATCCTGCCATAGTCATAGTGTAATGTCCTACCATATTATTATTATGTATTTATATAGCACTGACATCTCCTGCAGCACATTACAGAGTACATAGTCATGTCACTGACTGTCCTCAGAGGATCTCACAATCTAATCCTGCCATAGTCATAGTCTAATGTCCTACCATATTATTATTATGTATTTATATAGCACTGACATCTTCTGCAGCACATTACAGAGTACATAGTCATGTCACTGACTGTCCTCAGAGGAGCTCATACTCTAACCCTACCATAGTCATAGTCTAATGTCCTAACATATTATTATTATGTATTTATACAGCACTGACATCCCCTGCAGCACATTACAGAGTACATAGTCATGTCACTGACTGTCCTCAGAGGAGCTCACACTCTAATCCTACCATAGTCATAGTCTAATGTCCTCCCATATTATTATTATGTATTTATATAGCGCTGACATCTTCTGCAGCACATTACAGAGTACATAGTCATGTCACTGACTGTCCTCAGAGGAGCTCACAATCTAATCCTACCATAGTCATAGTCTAATGTCCTACCATATTATTATTATGTATTTATATAGCACTGACATCTCCTGCAGCACATTACACAGTACATAGTCATGTCACTGACTGCCCTCAGAGGAGCTCACACTCTAATCCTACCATAGTCATAGTCTAATGTCCTACCATATTATTATTATGTATTTATATAGCACTGACATCTTCTGCAGCACATTACAGAGTACATAGTCATGTGGAGCTCACAATCTAATCCTACCATAGTCATAGTCTAATGTCCTACCATATTATTATTATGTATTTATATAGCACTGACATCTTCTGCAGCACATTACAGAGTACATAGTCATGTCACTGACTGTCCTCAGAGGAGCTCACACTCTAATCCTACCATAGTCATAGTCTAATGTCCTCCCATATTATTATTATGTATTTATATAGCGCTGACATCTTCTGCAGCACATTACAGAGTACATAGTCATGTCACTGACTGTCCTCAGAGGAGCTCACAATCTAATCCTACCATAGTCATAGTCTAATGTCCTAACATATTATTATTATGTATTTATATAGCACTGACATCTTCTGCAGCACATTACAGAGTACATAGTCATGTCACTGACTGTCCTCAGAGGAGCTCATACTCTAACCCTACCATAGTCATAGTCTAATGTCCTAACATATTATTATTATGTATTTATACAGCACTGACATCTTCTGCAGCACATTACAGAGTACATAGTCATGTCACTGACTGTCCTCAGAGGAGCTCACACTCTAATCCTACCATAGTCATAGTCTAATGTCCTCCCATATTATTATTATGTATTTATATAGCGCTGACATCTTCTGCAGCACATTACAGAGTACATAGTCATGTCACTGACTGTCCTCAGAGGAGCTCACAATCTAATCCTACCATAGTCATAGTCTAATGTCCTACCATATTATTATTATGTATTTATATAGCACTGACATCTCCTGCAGCACATTACAGAGTACATAGTCATGTCACTGACTGTCCTCAGAGGAGCTCACACTCTAATCCTACCATAGTCATAGTCTAATGTCCTACCATATTATTATTATGTATTTATATAGCACTGACATCTCCTGCAGCACATTACAGAGTACATAGTCATGTCACTAACTGTCCTCAGAGGGGCTCACACTCTAATCCTACCATAGTCATAGTCTAATGTCCTACCATATTATTATTATGTATTTATATAGTGCTGACATCTCCTGCAGCACTTTACACAGTACATAGTCATGTCACTGACTGTCCTCAGAGGAGCTCACACTCTAATCCTACCATAGTCATAGTCGAATGTCCTACCATATTATTATTATGTATTTATATAGCACTGACATCTTCTGCAGCACATTACAGAGTACATAGCCATGTCACTGACTGTCCTCAGAGGAGCTCACAATCTAATCCTGCCATAGTCATAGTGTAATGTCCTACCATATTATTATTATGTATTTATATAGCACTGACATCTCCTGCAGCACATTACAGAGTACATAGTCATGTCACTAACTGTCCTCAGAGGGGCTCACACTCTAATCCTACCATAGTCATAGTCTAATGTCCTACCGTATTATTATTATGTATTTATATAGTGCTGACATCTCCTGCAGCACTTTACACAGTACATAGTCATGTCACTGACTGTCCTCAGAGGAGCTCACACTCTAATCCTACCATAGTCATAGTCTAATGTCCTACCATATTATTATTATGTATTTATATAGCACTGACATCTTCTGCAGCACATTACAGAGTACATAGCCATGTCACTGACTGTCCTCAGAGGAGCTCACAATCTAATCCTGCCATAGTCATAGTGTAATGCCCTACCATATTATTATTATGTATTTATATAGCACTGACATCTCCTGCAGCACATTACAGAGTACATAGTCATGTCACTGACTGTCCTCAGAGGTGCTCACAATCTAATCCTACCATTGTCATAGTCTAATGTCCTCCAATATTATTATTATGCATTTATATAGCACTGACATCTTCTGCAGCACATTACAGAGTACATAGTCATGTCACTGACTGTCCTTAGAGAAGCTCACACTCTAATCCTGCCATAGTCATAGTGTAATGTCCTACCATATTATTATTATGTATTTATATAGCACTGACATCTCCTGCAGCACATTACAGAGTACATAGTCATGTCACTGACTGTCCTCAGAGGATCTCACAATCTAATCCTGCCATAGTCATAGTCTAATGTCCTACCATATTATTATTATGTATTTATATAGCACTGACATCTTCTGCAGCACATTACAGAGTACATAGTCATGTCACTGACTGTCCTCAGAGGAGCTCATACTCTAACCCTACCATAGTCATAGTCTAATGTCCTAACATATTATTATTATGTATTTATACAGCACTGACATCCCCTGCAGCACATTACAGAGTACATAGTCATGTCACTGACTGTCCTCAGAGGAGCTCACACTCTAATCCTACCATAGTCATAGTCTAATGTCCTCCCATATTATTATTATGTATTTATATAGCGCTGACATCTTCTGCAGCACATTACAGAGTACATAGTCATGTCACTGACTGTCCTCAGAGGAGCTCACAATCTAATCCTACCATAGTCATAGTCTAATGTCCTACCATATTATTATTATGTATTTATATAGCACTGACATCTCCTGCAGCACATTACACAGTACATAGTCATGTCACTGACTGCCCTCAGAGGAGCTCACACTCTAATCCTACCATAGTCATAGTCTAATGTCCTACCATATTATTATTATGTATTTATATAGCACTGACATCTTCTGCAGCACATTACAGAGTACATAGTCATGTGGAGCTCACAATCTAATCCTACCATAGTCATAGTCTAATGTCCTACCATATTATTATTATGTATTTATATAGCACTGACATCTTCTGCAGCACATTACAGAGTACATAGTCATGTCACTGACTGTCCTCAGAGGAGCTCACACTCTAATCCTACCATAGTCATAGTCTAATGTCCTCCCATATTATTATTATGTATTTATATAGCGCTGACATCTTCTGCAGCACATTACAGAGTACATAGTCATGTCACTGACTGTCCTCAGAGGAGCTCACAATCTAATCCTACCATAGTCATAGTCTAATGTCCTAACATATTATTATTATGTATTTATATAGCACTGACATCTTCTGCAGCACATTACAGAGTACATAGTCATGTCACTGACTGTCCTCAGAGGAGCTCATACTCTAACCCTACCATAGTCATAGTCTAATGTCCTAACATATTATTATTATGTATTTATACAGCACTGACATCTTCTGCAGCACATTACAGAGTACATAGTCATGTCACTGACTGTCCTCAGAGGAGCTCACACTCTAATCCTACCATAGTCATAGTCTAATGTCCTCCCATATTATTATTATGTATTTATATAGCGCTGACATCTTCTGCAGCACATTACAGAGTACATAGTCATGTCACTGACTGTCCTCAGAGGAGCTCACAATCTAATCCTACCATAGTCATAGTCTAATGTCCTACCATATTATTATTATGTATTTATATAGCACTGACATCTCCTGCAGCACATTACAGAGTACATAGTCATGTCACTGACTGTCCTCAGAGGAGCTCACACTCTAATCCTACCATAGTCATAGTCTAATGTCCTACCATATTATTATTATGTATTTATATAGCACTGACATCTCCTGCAGCACATTACAGAGTACATAGTCATGTCACTAACTGTCCTCAGAGGGGCTCACACTCTAATCCTACCATAGTCATAGTCTAATGTCCTACCATATTATTATTATGTATTTATATAGTGCTGACATCTCCTGCAGCACTTTACACAGTACATAGTCATGTCACTGACTGTCCTCAGAGGAGCTCACACTCTAATCCTACCATAGTCATAGTCGAATGTCCTACCATATTATTATTATGTATTTATATAGCACTGACATCTTCTGCAGCACATTACAGAGTACATAGCCATGTCACTGACTGTCCTCAGAGGAGCTCACAATCTAATCCTGCCATAGTCATAGTGTAATGTCCTACCATATTATTATTATGTATTTATATAGCACTGACATCTCCTGCAGCACATTACAGAGTACATAGTCATGTCACTAACTGTCCTCAGAGGGGCTCACACTCTAATCCTACCATAGTCATAGTCTAATGTCCTACCGTATTATTATTATGTATTTATATAGTGCTGACATCTCCTGCAGCACTTTACACAGTACATAGTCATGTCACTGACTGTCCTCAGAGGAGCTCACACTCTAATCCTACCATAGTCATAGTCTAATGTCCTACCATATTATTATTATGTATTTATATAGCACTGACATCTTCTGCAGCACATTACAGAGTACATAGCCATGTCACTGACTGTCCTCAGAGGAGCTCACAATCTAATCCTGCCATAGTCATAGTGTAATGCCCTACCATATTATTATTATGTATTTATATAGCACTGACATCTCCTGCAGCACATTACAGAGTACATAGTCATGTCACTGACTGTCCTCAGAGGTGCTCACAATCTAATCCTACCATTGTCATAGTCTAATGTCCTCCAATATTATTATTATGCATTTATATAGCACTGACATCTTCTGCAGCACATTACAGAGTACATAGTCATGTCACTGACTGTCCTTAGAGAAGCTCACACTCTAATCCTGCCATAGTCATAGTGTAATGTCCTACCATATTATTATTATGTATTTATATAGCACTGACATCTCCTGCAGCACATTACAGAGTACATAGTCATGTCACTGACTGTCCTCAGAGGATCTCACAATCTAATCCTGCCATAGTCATAGTCTAATGTCCTACCATATTATTATTATGTATTTATATAGCACTGACATCTTCTGCAGCACATTACAGAGTACATAGTCATGTCACTGACTGTCCTCAGAGGAGCTCATACTCTAACCCTACCATAGTCATAGTCTAATGTCCTAACATATTATTATTATGTATTTATACAGCACTGACATCCCCTGCAGCACATTACAGAGTACATAGTCATGTCACTGACTGTCCTCAGAGGAGCTCACACTCTAATCCTACCATAGTCATAGTCTAATGTCCTCCCATATTATTATTATGTATTTATATAGCGCTGACATCTTCTGCAGCACATTACAGAGTACATAGTCATGTCACTGACTGTCCTCAGAGGAGCTCACAATCTAATCCTACCATAGTCATAGTCTAATGTCCTACCATATTATTATTATGTATTTATATAGCACTGACATCTCCTGCAGCACATTACACAGTACATAGTCATGTCACTGACTGTCCTCAGAGGAGCTCACACTCTAATCCTACCATAGTCATAGTCTAATGTCCTACCATATTATTATTATGTATTTATATAGCACTGACATCTTCTGCAGCACATTACAGAGTACATAGTCATGTGGAGCTCACAATCTAATCCTACCATAGTCATAGTCTAATGTCCTACCATATTATTATTATGTATTTATATAGCACTGACATCTTCTGCAGCACATTACAGAGTACATAGTCATGTCACTGACTGTCCTCAGAGGAGCTCACACTCTAATCCTACCATAGTCATAGTCTAATGTCCTCCCATATTATTATTATGTATTTATATAGCGCTGACATCTTCTGCAGCACATTACAGAGTACATAGTCATGTCACTGACTGTCCTCAGAGGAGCTCACAATCTAATCCTACCATAGTCATAGTCTAATGTCCTAACATATTATTATTATGTATTTATATAGCACTGACATCTTCTGCAGCACATTACAGAGTACATAGTCATGTCACTGACTGTCCTCAGAGGAGCTCATACTCTAACCCTACCATAGTCATAGTCTAATGTCCTAACATATTATTATTATGTATTTATACAGCACTGACATCTTCTGCAGCACATTACAGAGTACATAGTCATGTCACTGACTGTCCTCAGAGGAGCTCACACTCTAATCCTACCATAGTCATAGTCTAATGTCCTCCCATATTATTATTATGTATTTATATAGCGCTGACATCTTCTGCAGCACATTACAGAGTACATAGTCATGTCACTGACTGTCCTCAGAGGAGCTCACAATCTAATCCTACCATAGTCATAGTCTAATGTCCTACCATATTATTATTATGTATTTATATAGCACTGACATCTCCTGCAGCACATTACAGAGTACATAGTCATGTCACTGACTGTCCTCAGAGGAGCTCACACTCTAATCCTACCATAGTCATAGTCTAATGTCCTACCATATTATTATTATGTATTTATATAGCACTGACATCTCCTGCAGCACATTACAGAGTACATAGTCATGTCACTAACTGTCCTCAGAGGGGCTCACACTCTAATCCTACCATAGTCATAGTCTAATGTCCTACCATATTATTATTATGTATTTATATAGTGCTGACATCTCCTGCAGCACTTTACACAGTACATAGTCATGTCACTGACTGTCCTCAGAGGAGCTCACACTCTAATCCTACCATAGTCATAGTCGAATGTCCTACCATATTATTATTATGTATTTATATAGCACTGACATCTTCTGCAGCACATTACAGAGTACATAGCCATGTCACTGACTGTCCTCAGAGGAGCTCACAATCTAATCCTGCCATAGTCATAGTGTAATGTCCTACCATATTATTATTATGTATTTATATAGCACTGACATCTCCTGCAGCACATTACAGAGTACATAGTCATGTCACTAACTGTCCTCAGAGGGGCTCACACTCTAATCCTACCATAGTCATAGTCTAATGTCCTACCGTATTATTATTATGTATTTATATAGTGCTGACATCTCCTGCAGCACTTTACACAGTACATAGTCATGTCACTGACTGTCCTCAGAGGAGCTCACACTCTAATCCTACCATAGTCATAGTCTAATGTCCTACCATATTATTATTATGTATTTATATAGCACTGACATCTTCTGCAGCACATTACAGAGTACATAGCCATGTCACTGACTGTCCTCAGAGGAGCTCACAATCTAATCCTGCCATAGTCATAGTGTAATGCCCTACCATATTATTATTATGTATTTATATAGCACTGACATCTCCTGCAGCACATTACAGAGTACATAGTCATGTCACTGACTGTCCTCAGAGGTGCTCACAATCTAATCCTACCATTGTCATAGTCTAATGTCCTCCAATATTATTATTATGCATTTATATAGCACTGACATCTTCTGCAGCACATTACAGAGTACATAGTCATGTCACTGACTGTCCTTAGAGAAGCTCACACTCTAATCCTGCCATAGTCATAGTGTAATGTCCTACCATATTATTATTATGTATTTATATAGCACTGACATCTCCTGCAGCACATTACAGAGTACATAGTCATGTCACTGACTGTCCTCAGAGGATCTCACAATCTAATCCTGCCATAGTCATAGTCTAATGTCCTACCATATTATTATTATGTATTTATATAGCACTGACATCTTCTGCAGCACATTACAGAGTACATAGTCATGTCACTGACTGTCCTCAGAGGAGCTCATACTCTAACCCTACCATAGTCATAGTCTAATGTCCTAACATATTATTATTATGTATTTATACAGCACTGACATCCCCTGCAGCACATTACAGAGTACATAGTCATGTCACTGACTGTCCTCAGAGGAGCTCACACTCTAATCCTACCATAGTCATAGTCTAATGTCCTCCCATATTATTATTATGTATTTATATAGCGCTGACATCTTCTGCAGCACATTACAGAGTACATAGTCATGTCACTGACTGTCCTCAGAGGAGCTCACAATCTAATCCTACCATAGTCATAGTCTAATGTCCTACCATATTATTATTATGTATTTATATAGCACTGACATCTCCTGCAGCACATTACAGAGTACATAGTCATGTCACTGACTGTCCTCAGAGGAGCTCACACTCTAATCCTACCATAGTCATAGTCTAATGTCCTACCATATTATTATTATGTATTTATATAGCACTGACATCTCCTGCAGCACATTACAGAGTACATAGTCATGTCACTAACTGTCCTCAGAGGGGCTCACACTCTAATCCTACCATAGTCATAGTCTAATGTCCTACCATATTATTATTATGTATTTATATAGTGCTGACATCTCCTGCAGCACTTTACACAGTACATAGTCATGTCACTGACTGTCCTCAGAGGAGCTCACACTCTAATCCTACCATAGTCATAGTCGAATGTCCTACCATATTATTATTATGTATTTATATAGCACTGACATCTTCTGCAGCACATTACAGAGTACATAGCCATGTCACTGACTGTCCTCAGAGGAGCTCACAATCTAATCCTGCCATAGTCATAGTGTAATGTCCTACCATATTATTATTATGTATTTATATAGCACTGACATCTCCTGCAGCACATTACAGAGTACATAGTCATGTCACTAACTGTCCTCAGAGGGGCTCACACTCTAATCCTACCATAGTCATAGTCTAATGTCCTACCGTATTATTATTATGTATTTATATAGTGCTGACATCTCCTGCAGCACTTTACACAGTACATAGTCATGTCACTGACTGTCCTCAGAGGAGCTCACACTCTAATCCTACCATAGTCATAGTCTAATGTCCTACCATATTATTATTATGTATTTATATAGCACTGACATCTTCTGCAGCACATTACAGAGTACATAGCCATGTCACTGACTGTCCTCAGAGGAGCTCACAATCTAATCCTGCCATAGTCATAGTGTAATGCCCTACCATATTATTATTATGTATTTATATAGCACTGACATCTCCTGCAGCACATTACAGAGTACATAGTCATGTCACTGACTGTCCTCAGAGGTGCTCACAATCTAATCCTACCATTGTCATAGTCTAATGTCCTCCAATATTATTATTATGCATTTATATAGCACTGACATCTTCTGCAGCACATTACAGAGTACATAGTCATGTCACTGACTGTCCTTAGAGAAGCTCACACTCTAATCCTGCCATAGTCATAGTGTAATGTCCTACCATATTATTATTATGTATTTATATAGCACTGACATCTCCTGCAGCACATTACAGAGTACATAGTCATGTCACTGACTGTCCTCAGAGGATCTCACAATCTAATCCTGCCATAGTCATAGTCTAATGTCCTACCATATTATTATTATGTATTTATATAGCACTGACATCTTCTGCAGCACATTACAGAGTACATAGTCATGTCACTAACTGTCCTCAGAGGAGCTCACACTCTAATCCTACCATAGTCATAGTCTAATGTCCTACCATATTATTATGTATTTATATAGCACTGACATCTTCTGCAGCACATTAGAGTACATAGTCATGTCACTGACTGTCCTCAGAGGAGCTCACACTCTAATCCTACCATAGTCATAGTCTAATGTCCTACCATATTATTATTATGTATTTATATAGCACTGACATCTTCTGCAGCACATTACAGAGTACATAGTCATGTCACTGACTGTCCTCAGAGGAGCTCACAATCTAATCCTACCATAGTCATAGTCTAATGTCCTACCATATTATTATTATGTATTTATATAGCACTGACATCTCCTGCAGCACATTACAGAGTACATAGTCATGTCACTAACTGTCCTCAGAGGGGCTCACACTCTAATCCTACCATAGTCATAGTCTAATGTCCTACCATATTATTATTATGTATTTATATAGTGCTGACATCTCCTGCAGCACTTTACACAGTACATAGTCATGTCACTGACTGTCCTCAGAGGAGCTCACACTCTAATCCTACCATAGTCATAGTCGAATGTCCTACCATATTATTATTATGTATTTATATAGCACTGACATCTTCTGCAGCACATTACAGAGTACATAGCCATGTCACTGACTGTCCTCAGAGGAGCTCACAATCTAATCCTGCCATAGTCATAGTGTAATGTCCTACCATATTATTATTATGTATTTATATAGCACTGACATCTCCTGCAGCACATTACAGAGTACATAGTCATGTCACTAACTGTCCTCAGAGGGGCTCACACTCTAATCCTACCATAGTCATAGTCTAATGTCCTACCATATTATTATTATGTATTTATATAGCACTGACATCTTCTGCAGCACATTACAGAGTACATAGCCATGTCACTGACTGTCCTCAGAGGAGCTCACAATCTAATCCTGCCATAGTCATAGTGTAATGCCCTACCATATTATTATTATGTATTTATATAGCACTGACATCTCCTGCAGCACATTACAGAGTACATAGTCATGTCACTGACTGTCCTCAGAGGTGCTCACAATCTAATCCTACCATTGTCATAGTCTAATGTCCTCCAATATTATTATTATGCATTTATATAGCACTGACATCTTCTGCAGCACATTACAGAGTACATAGTCATGTCACTGACTGTCCTTAGAGAAGCTCACACTCTAATCCTGCCATAGTCATAGTGTAATGTCCTACCATATTATTATTATGTATTTATATAGCACTGACATCTCCTGCAGCACATTACAGAGTACATAGTCATGTCACTGACTGTCCTCAGAGGATCTCACAATCTAATCCTGCCATAGTCATAGTCTAATGTCCTACCATATTATTATTATGTATTTATATAGCACTGACATCTTCTGCAGCACATTACAGAGTACATAGTCATGTCACTAACTGTCCTCAGAGGAGCTCACACTCTAATCCTACCATAGTCATAGTCTAATGTCCTACCATATTATTATGTATTTATATAGCACTGACATCTTCTGCAGCACATTAGAGTACATAGTCATGTCACTGACTGTCCTCAGAGGAGCTCACACTCTAATCCTACCATAGTCATAGTCTAATGTCCTACCATATTATTATTATGTATTTATATAGCACTGACATCTTCTGCAGCACATTACAGAGTACATAGTCATGTCACTGACTGTCCTCAGAGGAGCTCACCCTCTAATCCTACCATAGTCATAGTCTAATGTCCTACCATATTATTATTATGTATTTATATAGCACTGACATCTTCTGCAGCACATTACAGAGTACATAGCCATGTCACTGACTGTCCTCAGAGGAGCTCACACTCTAATCCTACCATAGTCATAGTGTAATGTCCTACCATATTATTATTATGTATTTATATAGCACTGACATCTTTTGCAGCACTTTACAGAGCACATAGTCATGTCATTGACTGTCCTCAGAGGAGCTCACAATCTAATCCTACCATAGTCATAGTCTAATGTCCTACCATATTATTATTATTATGTATTTATATAGCACTGACATCTTCTGCAGCACATTACAGAGTACAGTCATGTCACTGACTGTCCTCAGAGGAGATCACAATCTAATCCTACCATAGTTATAGCCTAATGTCCTCCCATATTATTATTATGTATTTATATAGCACTGACCTCTTCTGCAGCTCATTACAGAGTACATAGTCATGTCACTGACTGTCCTCAGAGGAGCTCACAATCTAATCCTACCATAGTCATAGTCTAATGTCCTACCATATTATTATTATGTATTTATATAGCACTGACATCTCCTGCAGCACATTACAGAGTACATAGTCATGTCACTAACTGTCCTCAGAGGGGCTCACACTCTAATCCTACCATAGTCATAGTCTAATGTCCTACCATATTATTATTATGTATTTATATAGTGCTGACATCTCCTGCAGCACTTTACACAGTACATAGTCATGTCACTGACTGTCCTCAGAGGAGCTCACACTCTAATCCTACCATAGTCATAGTCGAATGTCCTACCATATTATTATTATGTATTTATATAGCACTGACATCTTCTGCAGCACATTACAGAGTACATAGCCATGTCACTGACTGTCCTCAGAGGAGCTCACAATCTAATCCTGCCATAGTCATAGTGTAATGTCCTACCATATTATTATTATGTATTTATATAGCACTGACATCTCCTGCAGCACATTACAGAGTACATAGTCATGTCACTAACTGTCCTCAGAGGGGCTCACACTCTAATCCTACCATAGTCATAGTCTAATGTCCTACCGTATTATTATTATGTATTTATATAGTGCTGACATCTCCTGCAGCACTTTACACAGTACATAGTCATGTCACTGACTGTCCTCAGAGGAGCTCACACTCTAATCCTACCATAGTCATAGTCTAATGTCCTACCATATTATTATTATGTATTTATATAGCACTGACATCTTCTGCAGCACATTACAGAGTACATAGCCATGTCACTGACTGTCCTCAGAGGAGCTCACAATCTAATCCTGCCATAGTCATAGTGTAATGCCCTACCATATTATTATTATGTATTTATATAGCACTGACATCTCCTGCAGCACATTACAGAGTACATAGTCATGTCACTGACTGTCCTCAGAGGTGCTCACAATCTAATCCTACCATTGTCATAGTCTAATGTCCTCCAATATTATTATTATGCATTTATATAGCACTGACATCTTCTGCAGCACATTACAGAGTACATAGTCATGTCACTGACTGTCCTTAGAGAAGCTCACACTCTAATCCTGCCATAGTCATAGTGTAATGTCCTACCATATTATTATTATGTATTTATATAGCACTGACATCTCCTGCAGCACATTACAGAGTACATAGTCATGTCACTGACTGTCCTCAGAGGATCTCACAATCTAATCCTGCCATAGTCATAGTCTAATGTCCTACCATATTATTATTATGTATTTATATAGCACTGACATCTTCTGCAGCACATTACAGAGTACATAGTCATGTCACTAACTGTCCTCAGAGGAGCTCACACTCTAATCCTACCATAGTCATAGTCTAATGTCCTACCATATTATTATGTATTTATATAGCACTGACATCTTCTGCAGCACATTAGAGTACATAGTCATGTCACTGACTGTCCTCAGAGGAGCTCACACTCTAATCCTACCATAGTCATAGTCTAATGTCCTACCATATTATTATTATGTATTTATATAGCACTGACATCTTCTGCAGCACATTACAGAGTACATAGTCATGTCACTGACTGTCCTCAGAGGAGCTCACAATCTAATCCTACCATAGTCATAGTCTAATGTCCTACCATATTATTATTATGTATTTATATAGCACTGACATCTCCTGCAGCACATTACAGAGTACATAGTCATGTCACTGACTGTCCTCAGAGGAGCTCACAATCTAATCCTACCATAGTCATAGTCTAATGTCCTACCATATTATTATTATGTATTTATATAGCACTGACATCTTCTGCAGCACATTACAGAGTACATAGTCATGTCACTGACTGTCCTCAGAGGAGCTCACACTCTAATCCTACCATAGTCATAGTGTAATGTCCTACCATATTATTATTATGTATTTATATAGCACTGACATCTTTTGCAGCACTTTACAGAGCACATAGTCATGTCATTGACTGTCCTCAGAGGAGCTCACAATCTAATCCTACCATAGTCATAGTCTAATGTCCTACCATATTATTATTATTATGTATTTATATAGCACTGACATCTTCTGCAGCACATTACAGAGTACAGTCATGTCACTGACTGTCCTCAGAGGAGATCACAATCTAATCCTACCATAGTTATAGCCTAATGTCCTCCCATATTATTATTATGTATTTATATAGCACTGACCTCTTCTGCAGCTCATTACAGAGTACATAGTCATGTCACTGACTGTCCTCAGAGGAGCTCACCCTCGAATCCTACCATAGTCATAGTGTAATGTCCTACCATATTATTATTATGTATTTATATAGCACTGACATCCCCTGCAGCACATTACAGAGTACATAGTCATGTCACTGACTGTCCTCAGAGGAGCTCACCCTCGAATCCTACCATAGTCATAGTCTAATGTCCTACCATATTATTATTATGTATTTATATAGCACTGACATCCCCTGCAGCACATTACAGAGTACATAGTCATGTCACTGACTGTCCTCAGAGGAGCTCACACTCTAATCCTACCATAGTCATAGTGTAATGTCCTACCATATTATTATTATGTATTTATATAGCACTGACATCCCCTGCAGCACATTACAGAGTACATAGTCCTGTCACTGACTGTCCTCAGAGGAGCTCACAATCTAATCCTACCATAGTCATAGTCTAATGTCCTACCATATTATTATTATGTATTTATATAGCACTGACATCCCCTGCAGCACATTACAGAGTACATAGTCATGTCACTGACTGTCCTCAGAGGAGCTCACCCTCGAATCCTACCATAGTCATAGTCTAATGTCCTACCATATTATTATTATGTATTTATATAGCACTGACATCCCCTGCAGCACATTACAGAGTACATAGTCATGTCACTGACTGTCCTCAGAGGAGCTCACACTCTAATCCTACCATAGTCATAGTGTAATGTCCTACCATATTATTATTATGTATTTATATAGCACTGACATCCCCTGCAGCACATTACAGAGTACATAGTCATGTCACTGACTGTCCTCAGAGGAGCTCACACTCTAATCCTACCATAGTCATAGTGTAATGTCCTACCATATTATTATTATGTATTTATATAGCACTGACATCCCCTGCAGCACATTACAGAGTACATAGTCCTGTCACTGACTGTCCTCAGAGGAGCTCACAATCTAATCCTACCATAGTCCTAGCCTAATGTCCTACCATATTATTATTATGTATTTATATAGCACTGACCTCTTCTGCAGCACATTACAGAGTACATAGTCATGTCACTAACTGTCCTCAGAGGAGCTCACACTCTAATCCTACCATAGTCATAGTCTAATGTCCTACCATATTATTATTATGTATTTATATAGCACTGACATCCCCTGCAGCACATTACAGAGTACATAGTCATGTCACTGACTATCCTCACAGGAGCTCACAATCTAATCCTACCATAGTCCTAGCCTAATGTCCTACCATATTATTATGTATTTATATAGCACTGACATCTTCTGCAGCACATTACAGAGTACATAGTCATGTCACTGACTGTCCTCAGAGGAGCTCACACTCTAATCCTACCATAGTCATAGTCTAATGTCCTACCATATTATTATTATTATGTATTTATATAGCACTGACATCTCCTGCGGCACATTACAGAGTACATAGTCACGTCACTGACTGTCCTCAGAGGAGCTCACACTCTAATCCTACCATAGTCATAGTCTAATGTCCTACCATATTATTATTATTATTATGTATTTATATAGCACTAACATCTTCTGCAGCACATTACAGAGTACATAGTCATGTCACTGACTATCCTCACAGGAGCTCACAATCTAATCCTACCATAGTCCTAGCCTAATGTCCTACCATATTATTATTATGTATTTATATAGCACTGACATCTTCTGCAGCACATTACAGAGTACATAGTCATGTCACTGACTGTCCTCAGAGGAGCTCACAATCTAATCCTACCATAGTCCTAGCCTAATGTCCTACCATATTATTATGTATTTATATAGCACTGACATCTTCTGCAGCACATTACAGAGTACATAGTCATGCCACTGACTGTCCTCAGAGGAGCTCACAGTCTAATCCTACCATAGTCATAGTCTAATGTCCTACCATATTATTATTATGTGTTTATATAGCACTGACATCTTCTGCAGCACATTACAGAGTACATAATCATGTCACTGACTGTCCTCAGAGGAGCTCACACTCTAATCCTACCATAGTCATAGTCTAATGTCCTACCATATTATTATTATGTATTTATATAGCACTGACATCTTCTGCAGCACATTACAGAGTACATAGTCCTTTCACTGACTGTCCCTCAGAGGAGCTCACACTCTAATCCTACCATAGTCATAGTCTAATGTCCTACCATATTATTATTATGTATTTATGTAGCACTGACATCTCCTGCAGCACGTTACGGAGTACATAGTCATGTCACTGACTGTCCTCAGAGGAGCTCACACTCTAATCCTACCATAGTCATAGTCTAATGTGCTACCATATTATTATTATGTATTTATGTAGCACTGACATCTCCTGCAGCACTGTACAGAGTACATAGTCATGTCACTGACTGTCCTCAGAGGATCTCACAATCTAATCCTACCATAGTCTAATATCCTACTACATTATATAATCACTGACTGAGTATACAGTCTGCTCTGTCCTTGTTGACTCACTTGGTGAAACATAAGGTATTGCGGCACTGAGTCACCAGCGTGTCCACATCATCCTCTTGCTGAGGTCTCATGGTGATCAGCTCCAGGGTGCGAGGCCGAGCACACACCTCTCTTGTGGCCGCCTCGATCATTGCGCTGGTGCAGTTGACCAGATTTATCCGTCCCAGAGGTTCCTGTATAGAACAGAACACCAGTCAGCTGCCATAAAGACACAGAAGTGCCGGTGTTGTGTCTGATTACGCTGCCTGTGGATTTGCGCTCCCCGCATGCGCAGTAGGAGACTGTGCAGCCACATTTCCTGTATAATGATGCTGCTGGTGTAGTGTCTGATTACGCTGCCTGTGGATTAGCGCTGCCGCGCATGCGCAGTAGGAGACTGTGCGGACACATTTCCTATAGAATGAAGCTGCTAGAGGTAAAACACTAAATATCTCCGCTCCCACACCTCTTACACTCCCCAAATGTTCAGGGTAGGGAGGGAACTCCCAGAACGACCTCTATGCCAAATTGCAGCCCCCCAGACCACCTGGTTCCCGAGATAAGTTTCTGTAATCTATCTCCTGAACCAGCGGGGCTCGGGGGCTGCAATTTGGTATAGTGGTAGGTCTGGGGGTCCCCTCCCTACCCTGAAAATTTGGGGAGTGTAAGAGGTGTGGAAGTGAAGATATTTAGTATTTTACCTCCAGCAGCATCATTAACTTCACACTGAGCATGCGTGCTACTCAGTGTGGAAGGCAGACCCGGAACCAGCATGCGTGCTACTCAGTGTGGAAGGCAGACCCGGAACCAGCATGCGTGCTATTCAGTGTGGAAGGCAGACCCGGAACCAGCATGCGTGCTACTCAGTGTGGAAGGCAGACCCGGAACCAGCATGCGTGCTACTCAGTGTGGAAGGCAGACCCGGAACCAGCATGCGTGCTATTCAGTGTGGACGGGAGCTTCCGGGCAGCGCAATCAAACATTACACTGGAACTCTGGATCTAGACACGGCGGTCTCACCTTAGAGGTCTCCTCATCCGGATACGCCCAGAAGGACAGGATATTACTGGAAAGGACGCACCATCGCCTGTGCCACGCCCCCAAGCCACTGACGTCCTCAAACATGGTCTGTAACAACATCAGCAATAAAACAGGACTCACCGAAAGAATATATGAAGTCCCGGAACACCCCATAGACCTTACAACCCCCAGCAAGGACAACGTACCAGGAAACCCCTGTGCCCGACAGAAGAGTAACTCTGGCACTGCATCTTCAGGGAAAGGGTCCCCTCCAGAGGAGACAAGAAAGGCACCTGTGAAGAGAAGAGAATCAGGACAAGAAGAACAATCCTGCGTCTGGTTAGTACCGGTGACTAGCGATCAGCTTAGTATGCGTTAATCCCAATACAAGCGCAGCCAATCCTGAGGGACACGTGGCTATTGCGAGTTCCATTCCGGATCTTATCAAGTCCACCTCTCTAATATCACAGCCATTTCCCAGAAGTATCGGCAAAGTACTGTCAGTGCAGGGCAGGGTATCTGCTTATACTGAGGGCGACTTGCCAGTGGTATACAATGGGATCAAAATTAGTAATGCAAGAATAGATTACTAGTCCAAAGTCCCATCTTAAAGGAAATCTGAAGTGAAAATAAACTTATGATATAATGATTTGCATGTGTAGTACAGCTAAGAAATAAAGCATTAGCAGCAGAGACATGAGTCTCCTATTATTTCCAGCACAGGAAGAGTTAAGAAACTCCAGTTATCTATGCAAAGAGCTCCACTGATCTACTACTTTCAAAGTCGCAGAGAGCTCCATCTTCTGAAGCTTGTTATCTCAAATGTCAGTCATTGTATTTTATTTTTCTCTGCAGAGGACAGTTCAAAAGTTCACTGGCCTGCTCTGTAAAATCATTTAGAATGCTGAGTAGTGTGTGAACGGCAAATATTAGAGAATGATGCAATGTTATAAAAAACACTATATAACGGAAAATAAAAATGAGAATATTTTCTTTGCTACCAATGTTCTACTAATTATCCGTACTAAACAACCAATTCATTACATAATTTTTTTTTTGCTTCAGTGTCTCTTTAAAGAGTACAAATCCTGCGTATTTCCACTTTCTGGCAAGGAAACAGGATGTTTATAGGTAAATAAGTGAAACCTAAAAAAATAAAAATGTATAATTGAAGGGTTTTGTAACATAAAAAAAAAAATTGCCAAAAAGTAGTTAGTGCCCCAAAAATGTATGTAAACCCCTTTTTTTCTGAAATAGGTCCCTGTATATCCCCCAGTTTTCTTTTTCCCTGGTCTGAGTGTCTTTGCCTAAGGCCCTATTTCCCCTAAACCGGGCCAAATCTGTAAACGCTGCCTATCTCTACTATGGGCTTGCCATACAGATCACACTGCATTGAGAATCTGGACAGCATGCTGCAGATTTCAGCTGGAACACCCGAATCCCTATAGCCGTGTAGCTTATTCTTAGCTACTGTAACAAGCTCATCTCAGCAGGCAAATAACAGAAAGCTTCCTTTATTGGATAAGATAAGGACACTATGACCAGTAGGTAAGTGAACCCCAGCCTCCCTTTAAAGAGTTTACACCATGATGTAAGTCTGTTCTATAAGTGATGTTTGCTGAGGGAGAGACAAAAAGCTCTGGCAGAAGGAGGGAACATTAACACTGAGCGGGGTTGATTAATAAATAAATAGGCAAGTAGTGGTGTCACTTTTTCTTTTTTTATTTAATATGGAGTTTTATCCCACTTTAAAAATATTTTTCTGCTGTGATGGCACTACCCAAGTTCAGTATGCCAGTGCCACAAAAAAGGGCTAATCTAAAGTGCCATGATGTCCTCACCAGCTCCTGGCCATGCTCTCCACGCACCTTCATCCCCCAAGTGAAACAGCTCCTCTCTTATGATTGGTTCCCAGGCTGGCAGACTTCTGATGACATCATCATGTGCTGATCATTACGAAGGCAAGACTACACACTTCGCATTGGGTTTCATTGGAAGCGTGCTTTGATTCTCCACAATATAACTTGGTACCCTGCACTGTTCAGTGTCACTCACAATAAAGCCAGCGTGCAGCTATCAATCTATAGGACGGTGCTGCAGCCACCAGCATGAGAAGCTTCTACTACTGACATGCACTAATTCCTGAAGGATGCAAGAAAAATCGGTAAGCACCTTATCCTGGAAATGACTTCCAAGCAGACGGCCGACCTTTCCATCCAATTTCATCTAGGAGGAGAGAGACAGGTGGGAAAAGATGAGACAGGTGTGTGAGAGAGAGAGAAGGCAGATAACACCAGAACAGAAGGAATGTCAGAGTACACCAGAGAGACTGGGAACCGCAACCAAGAGCAGCAAGAAGCAAGGGTGAATGTTTTTACTTTAGTCTTGCTTTTATCACAGTCTCAGAGTACCAAACACAGGCAAGAGAAAGCAGGGGCAGCAGACACCACAAGCAGGCAAGATAAGTCAGGTGTTAGAGAATGCAGAGAGGCACAATATTATAGAAGGGAAGAGAGCGGAAAGACACCACAGGGAGGCAAGAGGAGACGGGGGGAAAAGGCAGCAGGCAGGCAAAAAAAGACGAGAGGAAAAGGCAGCAGACAGGTAAGAAAAGACGGGAGGAAAAGGCAGCAGACAGGCAAGAAAAGACAGGTGGAAAAGGCAGCAGACAGGCAAGAAAAGGCAGCAGACAGGCAAGAAAAGACAGGAGCAAAAGGCAGCAGACAGGCAAGAAAAGACAGGTGGAAAAGGCAGCAGACAGGCAAGAAAAGACAGGTGGAAAAGGCAGCAGACAAGCAAGAAAAGACAGTAGAAAAAGGCAGCAGACAGGCAAGAAAAGACAGGTGGAAAAGGCAGCAGACAGGCAAGAAAAGACAGGTGGAAAAGGCAGCAGACAGGCAAGAAAAGACAGAAGGAAAAGGCAGCAGACAGGCAAGAAAAGACAGGAGGAAAAGGCAGCAGACAGGCAAGAAAAGACGGGAGGAAAAGGCAGCAGACAGGCAAGAAAAGAACAGGAGAAAAAGGCAGCAGACAGGCAAGAAAAGACAGGAGGAAAAGGCAGCAGCCAGGCAAGCAAAGACAGCAGGAAAAGGCAGCAGACAGGCAAGCAAAGACAGGAGGAAAAGGCAGCAGCCAGGCAAGCAAATACAGGAGGAAAAGGCAGCAGCCAGGCAAGCAAATACAGGAGGAAAAGGCAGCAGACAGGCAAGAAAAGACAGGCAGAACAGGCAGCAGACAGGCAAGAAAAGACAGGAGGAAAAGGCAGCAGACAGGCAAGAAAAGACGGGAGGAAAAGGCAGCAGACAGGCAAGAAAAGACAGGCAGAACAGGCAGCAGACAGGCAAGAAAAGACATGAGGAAAAGGCAGCAGACAGGCAAGAAAAGACAGGCAGAACAGGCAGCAGACAGGCAAGAAAAGACATGAGGAAAAGGCAGCAGACAGGCAAGAAAAGATGGGAGGAAAAGGCAGCAGACAGGCAAGAAAAGAGAGCAGGAAAAGGCAGCAGACAGGCAAGAAAAGACAGGAGGACAAGGCAGCAGACAGGCAAGAAAAGACAGGAGGACAAGGCAGCAGACAGGCAAGAAAAGACAGGAGGACAAGGCAGCAGACAGGCAAGAAAAGACAGGAGGACAAGGCAGCAGACAGGCAAGAAAAGACAGGAGGACAAGGCAGCAGACGGGCAAGAAAAGACAGGAGGACAAGGCAGCAGACAGGCAAGAAAAGACAGGAGGACAAGGCAGCAGACGGGCAAGAAAAGACAGGAGGACAAGGCAGCAGACAGGCAAGAAAAAACAAGGAAATGACCGCAGACAGGCAAGAAAACACAAAAGGAAAAGATGAAATAGAAGCGAAAGACCACACTTAAGTAGGTAAAGCAGGAAAGAGAGTAGAAAATATTGAAAGAACAAAAAGAAGCAAGCGGGTCCGTGAGACGACCAGACATGAACAAGAGCATTTAAAATGACTAAAACAAAAAAAGGCAGCAATACGCCAGACATCGGGAGAGGAAGCGAAGAAAACAGAGAGACTGAGGACAGAGGAACAGGAAGGTAGAAAATATGGGAGCAGAGAGGTGAAAGACACAGATTCCCCTCAACGAACTGTAAAAAAACAGAGGTGGGAGGAAGGCAGCGGAAACCTAACTGCTCATCATTGGTAACTCTCGTCTCTCTTCAATTACTGAATGTCCAGACAAGGCAACAAATGATAAAAGCAGAGGTAAGGATTGAGTGCGAACAGAGATAACCAATGGTACAGCCCAGGCCAGAGAACCGTCTGCAAGATAGGGGGGGCACCTCAGACAGGAAATGGTTTAAAAAACAACAAATAAAACATTATGGAACCTCGCACACAACTGGTCATTCATTATACGGCAATCCGTCACTAACCTTATCCAATGGAAACTTGAACTTGCCCAGAGACTCCAAAGTCAGCGTCAGAGATCCAACGAGCAGAAAACTACTGGACCGGAGGGGGCTGTTCACTGCTGGGCTAAAAGCTACAGTAAAAGGGAGAGAACATTAGGGGGCGCCAGAGAACATCAGGAGGAGGGCCCAACTAAGAGGAGGTCATTAATCAGAGGAACCAGAGGAGGTAGTAAGAGGAAGACGTTAGAATGAACCCCCAACAACCACAGGAAGAGATGATAGGTGAGCACCAGCAGGGGCAGCAGATCCAGCCTGCACAAGTCAGTAGGTTCCAGGCCACTCATGCAAGGTAACTGGCATTTGTATAGATCACATGCCTGGGTAGAGGATTCACCTACGAAAGGAAAACTCCAGTTTTTTATCAACTTTGGTTCTTTACAGGGGACATGTGGTTCAAGAGGCCCTGTAGTGACATATAGCAGAAAGCAGTAAATTATTCAGAATACCCACTTTTATGGTAATTTTCCTGGTTTAAGTCCTAGAAACAGTTCCATTATCTACATATTACTGTATATTAGTATGTAGACCCACCCTCCTAGTTATGTTTAGCATAGGCTGTTCAGGTATGCGTAATTCTCCTCCAAGAGCATTCTGGGAAGTCAGGAATTTTAATTGGCTTCGGAACTCTCAGTAAGCGAACATTCCGCAGGGGTGCACCTGACAGGACTAAACAGGTCACCATCTGTGATAAATTTCAGAATGTAAATCATGGTGAAGAAAGTTTTCACGATGGGCAAACATGGACTAAATGTATTTTTTTTAAAGGTAACATCCGAACTGCATAAAAAAAAAAAAAAAGGACATCTGCTTACCCGGGGCTTCCTCCAGCCCCTAGCAACCGCTATGTCCCTCGCCGCAGCTCCGCTCTCTGCCGCTGGCTCCCGGTCGACGATGGTGCAGAGGCCGACCTCGCCAGGTTGTCCTCTACTGCACCTGTGTGAGCGCCGCTGTCAATCACTCGCAAGTGGTGTGGTGTGGTGTGCACTACGCAGGCGCAGTAGTTCTGTGTTATTTACAGTTATACTATACACTATGCTGGTTGTTACCAGGAAGGGATCGATCTTTTTACTAGGTTTGTAGTTTGAGTTTTATGAATCAACATGTCTCGTGATTTGAGTCATATCGATTAATTCAATGGGGCTTCAGAAGGTTCGGGGGAACACGTTGCTCTTCAGCAATCGATCCCCTGTAAGTGCCGCCAGGAACGAGCAGCAGGAGCACGCACGTGCGTATCCACCGCAACAATACCAGACGTAGATAGGAGTCCAGATAGACTAGAGCGGCTCCTATCTGGAGGACTATAGTCAACGGTGGTGAGCAATTCTCCCATGTGTCAGTGCATGCCGTGGTGAGCAACTTTGGAGGAGTATTGTTGGACCAATAGTGGATAAGCTTACTAAACGCACTGCTGATTGACATGTGGCATGTATGCGCTACCTATTGCAGAGGGACAACTAATGACTGCGGTTGTTGTGGACTCTATATCTATACATGTCTATATGCATTTTCGGGGCTTGGAAGAGCCACTACCTGCAAACACTATGTGCATGCCTAACTGCGGTGCTTCTTTATGCCTTTCTGCTTTGCTGGATACCGCTGCAGCCTTTAGTGGATTGCTGACATACCCAATGTATGCATTACATTTCTATCATCCTCCTTTGCCTATTACAGGTCATGGCCATGACTACTGTGTAAGTGGCTATATGTACTGCATATATGCATGTATATATGTAGGTCGACCTCTTTGCCCTAAGCCACGCAATCCTAAAGAGGAACTCCAGTGAAAATAATGTAATAAAAAAGTGCTTAATTTTTACAATTATGTATAAATGATTTAGTCAGTGTTTGCCCATTGTAAAGTCTTTCCTCTCCCTGATTTACATTCTGACATTTTTCACATGGTGACATTTTTACTGCTGGCAGGTGATGCAGCTGCTGCATGCTTTTTTTTGGCAGTTAAATACAGCTGTAAACAACTATTTCCCATAAGGCAATAAGGTTTGCAGACAGGAAACTGCCAGAAGTACCATGGTGCTCAGAGCTTCTTGTGGGAGGGGTTTCCCCACAATAGCAGCCATACAGCGCCCCCTGATGGTCTGTTTGTGAAAAGGAATAGATTTCTCATGTAAAAGGGGGTATCAGCTACTGATTGGGATAAAGTTCAATTTTTGGTTGGCGTTTCTCTTTAATTGGTTTTAATGTGTGATGCATTTGGTGGATTGGTGGTCACACACCTTCACATGGAGCAAGTTTATATAAAGGCTTCTACATTTCTACTATATTCGAGGCTCATGTTTTGCTCTTTAGTAAGTTTATATGACTTGTTTTATTGAGCCCTATTATATAATCTCTCGTGTCAGTTGAGACGTATACTCGTCCCTGTTACTTTTTTGTAGAATTGCCCAAGGGGTCTTTTTTCTATGTTTATACGATTGATAAAAAGCTGGAGTCTGCTATGAACTAGTAAAAAAAAAGACTGAAGTGATTGGCCCATGAACCAAGGATTAGTTGAACATGCAGTGTATGAAGCACTCCACACCAGCAGGGGGCACTTACCTGGAGAGTTCAGTGAGGATTTCTGCATGGGAGAGACAGGAGACTTGATGATAAGCTCTCTTACCCCCCCAGAAAACCCCATTACAACCCCAGCTGAAGCCACTTACCCGGGAGGAGAGGAGCTTTTTTGGCGTTATCTGGATAGAGAGAAGATCAGCTTAGTGCAGGTCGGTAATTTACCGTATACATTAGAGCGAGGCATGCTGGGAAATGTAGCATTTTGTACCTTTGGCTTCAGTGACTTCCTCTTGTCGAAAGATGTGCCGGAACCGTTTTGTGCCTGAAGAGAGGTTTTCGGGTTAGAGTTATCGTTAGGAGATGGGTAAACATACACACGTTAAAGGATACCCGAAGTGACATGTGACATGATGAGATAGATATGTGTATGTACAGTGCCTAGCACACAAATAACTAGGCTGTGTTCCTTTTTTCCTTTCTCTGCCTGAAAGAGTTAAATATCAGGTATGTAAGTGGCAGTTTCTGTCAGAACTGCGTCAGACTACAGTGTGACCCTCACTGATAAGAAATTACAACTATAAAACATTTTTCTAGCAGAAAATGGCTTCCGAGAGCAGGAAAGAGATAAAAGGGTCAATAGTTCATAGATTTTAGATCTGGTACACAATGAATGTGTCATTGAGCAAAAACAACAAAACAGTTAAAACTTAAAGTGGATCCGAGGTGAACTTTTACACATTGCATAATTGTGTTCCTTTCCTATTGTTTATAGGGCATTCCTCAAGCCAAATACTTTTTTGTTTTTGTTTTAATACTCTAATTCCCTATAAACTAAATAAGCCACACCCACAGGTTCAGAGAGCCTTGGCAGTAGCAAGGGCTCATGGGAGCTCAGTCTGGGCAGGAGGAGGGGGAGGTGTTACTAGCCAGAGATTTCAGAAGCAGAGGGGAGGAGGGAGGAGGAGAGGGGATTAGGCTGAGTGCTCAAGATACAGATAAGCCTGCCTCTGTGTAATGTTTACAAACAACATGGCTGCTGTCATTGTATCACAGGAATAAATAATAATTTTCTATTAAAACTGTTTGCAGCTAGCTTTGCTGTGTAAACCATCTAAACTTTAGATACGATATGTAGACAAGTTACTTGCTATAGTTAGTTTTTCATCTCAGATCCGCTTTAAAGAGTAGATTTAAATATAAAATAAAACTGTGGAATATCTTAAAAAGTCATTTTTTAGGAGAAGGAAGATAGATACAATTGTTTATTTCATTAGCTTATTTTCACCTCAGGTGCCCTTTAAATCAATCAGAAAATTATCCTTACCAGAATTCAATTCTAATCCATCCCTGATCAAACCCCTTAGTGTGCCTGACCACTGTCTGAAAGCAATGGAGTAACTAAAACCAAAGGGGCCCCCCAGCAAAACTTCAATGCAGCCCCTCAATGTTCACACCTGTTCCCTTGCCAACCTTTGGTGGCTCTCAGCCTTGGGACCCGTCTCACAAGGGCCAGAAAAGAAGTGTGGCCATCATTTTTCACACCTATACCAAGTATGACACCTGATCTGAAGAATGGACTCCTTATCGGAGGTAGTAGTTAGGGCTCTCTCACAGCTCCCGCCCTCCCTGCGTTCGTTCTGGCTGCTCCGTTCTAGTTATGCCCATTTCTAAAAGTGCAGCACTCAAATCTTCCCCCCCACCTTTCCTCTCAGCAGTCACAGGAGGTCCCCCAGGCCATCAGTGGTTAAGGGGACACTACAAACCTCATGAGCAAGAAAGCCGGCTGAGCACTAGGAAGCGGGACCACAATACAGCGGGGCACTGGACACTTCTGACAAGAGGAACGGGACAAGAGAGGTGTGACGAGGGCACCTCACCAGAACCTGTCCGGCAGCCTCTGGCTGGACTCCAAATGGTGTGACTTTCAAAGGAAAGATTGAATGGGAGAGGATGGTGAGAGGATGAGGAGAGGATGTGCATGTGACGCAATGGAAACAGATTTTGAGCCACACTGAATGACACGTGCGGACGTTACCTGTTCTGAGCTCAGGTAGTGGATGGGGACTGTTCCAAGGTTGCGGGTAGTGCGGGGGGGGGGGGGGGGGGGGGGGGGGTCATGTTTTTGGTGGAACAGGTAGCAATGGAACTTGATCTTGGAGGTGCAGATAGCGACAGGACCTGTTCTGGAAGGGGGGGAAACGTCTAGAGGTAGAGATGGGAGCTATTCTGGGGGACAGGCAGCGATGGGAGCTATTGTTATAAAATGGGATTAAAAAGTGTTCGTTTAAAAAAACAAAGTCCTCACGAGATAGTAAAATGTGGATTTTAATTAAACGTTATTGATCTTCGTAGATGTTCAATATTCAATAATGTCCAGTTCTTTGGTACATAAAAAATCAGTTACAAAAGATATAAAAACAGAATGAGTAAATTGCTGTATAATCTGTATATCGAATCTATTGTCTGTAGTAATCTTCTTTGAACATATGTATATTTGTATATGTCTCTGTCATGTAAAGAGAATGAATGAATGAATGTGTGTGTGTGTATGTATGAGTGAGTGAGTCCAGAACTTCTTGCTAGTTCTTATACATGTTAGTTCCCAGTATTCCTACTGTTGTGCCTTCTGATTGGGCCAGCAATAATGCAATGATGTAACTCTTGAATTTTCACTCTATATGGAACGAAGCCTCTTTTACTAACTCAGACTAACCTAGAATTACATCACCCAGCAACCACCTGCTGCCTAAAGTCAGGATACAATTTCAGCCACCCGATGCCCGGCTTGACAGAGATCATTTTGTAATGACTTCTGTGACCTTAAATTCCACAAGGGAAGGCCACATGCTTAAGGTCACATGCTCTAAGCTCAGCAGACTTCTGACAATTCATTATAAACCAAGTTAGCATTATATACTGTATATCCATTAAAGCAGTATTGTCACCATAAAAATCAAATTTCAACAGCAACTGGTCTGAGCGTATTAAGTGATAAAGATGCTAATCCTGCATTCAAAACTTTTTTTGCTGTTATGGTTTGGAGTTATTACATACTTTAGGAGCACTGGCCCTTTAGTAGTCAGTGCCAAACAGTTGAATGCTGGGAGTTCTTTTTATCTATAATATATTCCTCCTCTTCCATTTATTTCCCTGCCTAGCTAATCACTTGTGTTTACAAGCAAGGCTGAGGTGACTCAGTGATTGGATGTGTAAATAAAAAAAAAAAAAAAAACTCTGGGAGGAGGGCAGCTAATGAATACACAATGAGCAAGAGAAGGGGGGGGGGGGGGGGGTAGAAGAGTCAGGGAGGATATGATGTCAGCATTAGCTTGGCAAGATGGCCACTGCCTAGAATAGGATTTTCTGCATTTCCTTTATAAAATTCACAGGAATCATATCATGGACAGTGCAACAAATCTGTTATGTAAGTAGAAGTAGTATTTATCTTCTTATATATGTGTTTTTTATTACTAGGTTAGCATGGGTGTCGCTTGTTCTTTAACCAATATTGTATAAGTATCACTATATTAAACAATAGCTTTGATATCTCAATCTCATGACACCATATACCAATACCTTAACTCTACAAATGGCAGGGCCCTTAGCCAAGTGCAGAAATCAAGTCATCAAATATTTTATATCATTTGATTAAAATCTCAAAACATTCAACATATAACAGCTATGCTGGGGGACAGGTAGCGATGGGAGCTGTTCTGGGGGACAGGTAGCGATGGGAGCTGTTCTGGGGGACAGGTAGCGATGGGAGCTATGCTGGGGGACAGGTAGCGATGGGAGCTATGCTGTGGGACAGGTAGCGATGGGAGCTATGCTGGGGGACAGGTAGCGATGGGAGCTGTTCTGGGGGACAGGTAGCGATGGGAGCTGTTCTGGGGAACAGGCAGCGATGGGAGCTATGCTGGGGGACAGGTAGCGATGGGAGCTATGCTGGGGGACAGGTAGCGATGGGAGCTATGCTGGGGGACAGGCAGCGATGGGAGCTATGCTGGGGGACAGGCAGCGATGGGAGCTATGCTGGGGGACAGGCAGCGATGGGAGCTATGCTGGGGGACAGGCAGCGATGGGAGCTATGCTGGGGGACAGGCAGCGATGGGAGCTATGCTGGGGGACAGGCAGCGATGGGAGCTATGCTGGGGGACAGGCAGCGATGGGAGCTATGCTGGGGGACAGGCAGCGATGGGAGCTATGCTGGGGGACAGGCAGCGATGGGAGCTATGCTGGGGGACAGGCAGCGATGGGAGCTATGCTGGGGGACAGGCAGCGATGGGAGCTATGCTGGGGGACAGGCAGCGATGGGAGCTATGCTGGGGGACAGGCAGCGATGGGAGCTATGCTGGGGGACAGGCAGCGATGGGAGCTATGCTGGGGGACAGGCAGCGATGGGAGCTATGCTGGGGGACAGGCAGCGATGGGAGCTATGCTGGGGGACAGGCAGCGATGGGAGCTATGCTGGGGGACAGGCAGCGATGGGAGCTATGCTGGGGGACAGGCAGCGATGGGAGCTATGCTGGGGGACAGGCAGCGATGGGAGCTATGCTGGGGGACAGGCAGCGATGGGAGCTATGCTGGGGGACAGGCAGCGATGGGAGCTATGCTGGGGGACAGGCAGCGATGGGAGCTATGCTGGGGGACAGGCAGCGATGGGAGCTATGCTGGGGGACAGGCAGCGATGGGAGCTATGCTGGGGGACAGGCAGCGATGGGAGCTATGCTGGGGGACAGGCAGCGATGGGAGCTATGCTGGGGGACAGGCAGCGATGGGAGCTATGCTGGGGGACAGGTAGCGATGGGAGCTATGCTGGGGGACAGGTAGTGATGGGAGGAGGGCAGCTAATGAATACATAATGAGCAAGAGAAGGGAGGGGGCAAACGAGTCAGGGAGGATATGATGTCAGCATTAGCTTGGCAAGATGGACACTGCCTAGAATAGGATTTTCTGCTTTTCCTTTATAAAATTCACAGGAATCATAACATGGACAGTGCAACAAATCTGTTATGTAAGTAGAAGTAGTATTTATCTTCTTATATATGTGTTTTTTATTACTAGGTTAGCATGGGTGTCGCTTGTTCTTTAAAGAGAACCAGAGATGAAGCACCCTCTTGTATTTTACCTTATAAATCAGTGGGAACATGACAGTAAACACCTAATCTGCCCTTTGTTTCATTGTTCTCTGTGTAATCTGACTGTTATCACGTCTGATAAGAATCCCCGACTGAGAAGTCAGGCTGCTCCGTCTAGCTTTGCTACAGAAAGATTATAGCTAAGTCTGTATTCTGTGGTGTTATTTCAAGCCCAAGCCTGCCCCCTTGTGGCTTTGCTATAATGACTCAGCTATAATCATTCCCAGCAAAGCCAGATTTAATTGCTCAGTCTGGGATTCTTGTGACTGCTGACAACAGACACTTTTAGCAGTGAGGAGGAAACAGAGAGCATGGTAAGTGTTTTCTCTAATGTTCTTACTGATATACATGGTAAAATACACAAGGGTGCTTCCTCTCTGGTTCCCTTTAACCAATATTGTATAAGTATCACTATATTAAACAATAGCTTTGATATCTCAATCTCATGACACCATATACCAATACCTTAACTCTACAAATGGCAGGGCCCTTAGCCAAGTGCAGAAATCAAGTCATCAAATATTTTATATCATTTGATTAAAATCTCAAAACATTCAACATATAACAGCTATGCTGGGGGACAGGTAGCGATGGGAGCTGTTCTGGGGGACAGGTAGTGATGGGAGCTGTTCTGGGGGACAGGTAGCGATGGGAGCTATGCTGGGGGACAGGTAGCGATGGGAGCTATGCTGGGGGACAGGCAGCGATGGGAGCTATGCTGGGGGACAGGCAGCGATGGGAGCTATGCTGGGGGACAGGCAGCGATGGGAGCTATGCTGGGGGACAGGCAGCGATGGGAGCTATGCTGGGGGACAGGCAGCGATGGGAGCTATGCTGGGGGACAGGCAGCAATGGGAGCTATGCTGGGGGACAGGCAGCAATGGGAGCTATGCTGGGGGACAGGCAGCAATGGGAGCTATGCTGGGGGACAGGCAGCAATGGGAGCTATGCTGGGGGACAGGCAGCAATGGGAGCTATGCTGGGGGACAGGTAGCGATGGGAGCTATGCTGGGGGACAGGTAGCGATGGGAGCTGTTCTGGGGGACAGGTAGTGATGGGAGCTGTTCTGGGGGACAGGCAGCGATGGGAGCTATGCTGGGGGACAGGCAGCGATGGGAGCTATGCTGGGGGACAGGCAGCGATGGGAGCTATGCTGGGGGACAGGCAGCGATGGGGCTTAGTGGGGGGGGGGGGGGAGGGGGGTAGTGAGAATTGGGTGTGGTACAATGTTATCTGTACTGCTGAAAATGTGTCAGCGCTTTATAAAATTGCCTCCAGCTCTATAAACATCACAGCAAACCGCAGTCTAACTTGTGTTCAGAAGACTCACCAGACTGTAGACCTCAATCTCTATTTTGAAGTGCGCGCTTGCATCGGTCCTGCAGTGAGAGAGGAAGGCCGGTTATTCACATGTAGAAATCAGTAATGCTGCACTACAACATGATGTAGGTACTAAATGCTTGGTTGAGAAGATGGTTTATCTAAGCCAAATAAAAAACAAAAAAAACGCTCAGCTGCCTGAAACTTTTTTTTTCCCAGCTACATCCCTGCCCACTTCTCCTAGTGTTGCTTACCCTAAACTGCCTAGCTATGTGGAATTCTCCTCCCAGGGTATTCTGAGGGACCAGGTATTATTGGCTCTGGCTTTGGAACTTTTAATAAACATACATTCACCTGCCAACGCTAAAAATGTTGCTACCTGGGATAAACTTAGAGGCTCAGAGACCAAATACAGTACACAGTTCTGATACTTACCCGGGGCTTCCTCCCGCCCCATAAACACGTCTAAGTCTCACGCCGTCCTCCCGCGGTCTGCCATTCAGCCGCGGTGATCTTCTTTACCAGACTCAGTGACGTCAGTCCGGGTCCACTGCGCATGCACGGGAGGTCTGCACATGCGCAGTACACCCTGACTGGCATCGACGGAGGATGGTAACGGAGATCACAGCGGCAGAACGGCAGACCACAGGAGGACGGCGTGGGACTAAAACGTGTTTATGGGGCGGGAGGAAGCCCCGGGTAAGTATCAAAACTGTGTACTGTATTTGGTCTCTGAGCCTCTTTAAGAATGTAAATCGGGGTAAGGAAAGATTTTACAATGGGCTAACACTGACTAAAGAACTTCAGTGTTCTCCCCAGTCCTTATTAGGTGGGCGGGCCGCATGGCTGTTTTGAAACCCCGCCCAGGTGCTATCCAAGGCCAGCCCGCATTTACACAAAGTTCTGCTCTGCCATCTGCTTGCACAGTGCAGGTCTCCCACTGCACAGCCGTTCCCAGTTTCGGCTGCGCTGCCCGTCCGTAGAGTCCTTCATCAGACCTCCAGATCAGCGGCAGCCTGCAGGGATATGATCGAGAGGAGCAATGTGTGGTGACGCGTCAGACTTCAAATGTAGGAAGTTGTATTGAAGTCTATGGCGCATTACTGTACATCGCTCCCCTCTCTCACCCCTGCGGGTTGCCGCTGATCTGAAGGTCTGACGGGCAGGCAGCGCAGCCTGATCTAGGGAGCACATCCTCCAGTCCTTCCTCTCCTATCCGTAGAGCGGCCTGGCCAGTGCTCCCCTGGGCTGCAGCCAATCCAGTCTCCTGTCTGTGCTCTCCTTGCAGCCGATCATGGCTTTGAAGATTGACACTGGGCTCCAGCAGAAGCCCCAATACACGGACAACTTCGTTCAGAGCATCATGGAGGGCACAGAGTCCAGCAAGCGACAGGAGGGTGTGCTGGTGGCCGGGGACATGGGCGCTACTACATGAAGGCCATCCAGCTCATCATCCAGATCCTGGCTGCCAATGGGATGAGCACTGGGAGGTGGTGACATTGGGGAAGGTTAAGGGGAGGTGTTAAGAGTGCAAGCTCACTGGATCAGGGCAGAGGGGTGCCCTATACTGCAGGGTGTAATAAGCATAGTGGTATAGAATGGTTGTAGTAATACGTGGGCTGCAATGTGCAGTGGTTTGCAAAAGTATTCGGCCCCCATGAAGTTTTCCACATTTTGTCACATTACTGCCACAAACATGAATCAACGTTATTGGAATTCCACGTGAAAGTCCAATACAAAGTGGTGTACATGTGAGAAGTGGAACGAAAATCATGCATGATTCCAAACATTTTTTTACAAATAAATAACTGCAAAGTGGGGTGTGCGTAATTATTCAGCCCACTTTGGTTCGAGTGCCGTCAGTTGCCCATAGACATTGCCTGATGAGTGCTAATGACTAAATAGAGTGCACCTGTGTTTAATCTAATGTCAGTACAAATACAGCTGCTCTGTGAGGGCCTCAGAGGTTGTCTAAGAGAATATTGGGAGCAACAACACCATGAAGTCCAAAGAACACACCAGACAGGTCTGGGATAAAGTTATTGAGAAATTTAAAGCAGGCTGAGGCTACAAAAAGATTTCCAAAGCCTTGAAAATCCCACAGAGCACTGTTCAAGCGATCATTCAGAAATGGAAGGAGTATGGCACAACTGTAAACCTACCAAGACAAGGCTCTCCACCTAAACTCACAGGCCGAACAAGGAGAGCGCTGATCAGAAATGCAGTCAAGAGGCCCATGGTGACTCTGGACGAGCTGTAGAGATCTACAGCTCAGGTGGGGGAATCTGTCCATAGGACAACTATTAGTCGTGCACTGCACAAAGTTGGCCTTTATGGAAGAGTGGCAAGAAGAAAGCCATTGTTAACAGAAAGCATAAGAAGTCCCGTTTGCAGTTTGCCACAAGCCATGTGGGGGACACAGCAAACATGTGGAAGAAGGTGCTCTGGTCAGATGAGACCAAAACTGAACTTTTTGGCCAAAATGCAAAACGCTATGTGTGGCAGAAAACTAACACTGCACATCACTCTGAACACAGCATCCCCACTGTCAAATATGGTGGTGGCAGCATCATGCTCGGGGGGGGGGGGGGGGGTGCTTCTCTTCAGCAGGGACAGGGAAGCTGGTCAGAGTTGATGGGAAGATGGATGGAGCCAAATATAGGGCAATCTTGGAAGAAAACCTCTTGGAGACTGCAAAAGACTTGAGACTGGGGCGGAGGTTCACCTTCCAGCAGGACAACGACCCTAAACATAAAGCCAGGGCAACAATGGAATGGTTTAAAACAAAACATATCCATGTGTTAGAATGGCCCAGTCAAAGTCCAGATCTAAATCCAATCGAGAATCTGTGGCAAGATCTGAAAACTGCTGTTCACAAATGCTTCCATCTAATCTGACTGAGCTGGAGCTGTTTTGCAAAGAAGAATGGGCAAGGATTTCAGTCTCTAGATGTGCAAAGCTGGTAGAGACATACCCTAAAAGACTGGCAGCTGTAATTGCAGCAAAAGGTGGTTCTACAAAGTATTGACTCAGGGGGCTGAATAATTACGCACACCCCACTTTGCAGTTATTTATTTGTAAAAAATGTTTGGAATGATGTATGATTTTCGATCCACTTCTCACATGTACACCACTTTGTGTTGGTCTTTCACGTGGCATTCCAATAAAATTGATTCATGTTTGTGGCAGTAATGTGACAAAATGTGGAAAACTTCAAGGGGGCCGAATACTTTTTCAAACCACTGTATGTGCTGTAATGTATTGTCCTGTGCTGTAATGTAAGGAGGGTGATGGGATGTGATCACTAAAAAGCTATGGAGCCTCTAGGTGGGTGCAATAATATGTGGCGTGTGGTGGGTGCTTACTGAATGCAATAATATGTGGAATGTGATAGCGGTGCAGTAGTGTATGAAATGTGTGAGTGCAATAACCTATGTTATAAGGAAGGACTCGGTATTGTTTGAGTTGTCTATTGGGAGATTTGTGGAGCTGCAGTTATGTATTAGGTGAGGGTAATGGGGGTGAAGGGATGCATGGGAGGTGATAAGGAGCACAAGGGTGTATGGGATGTGATAGGGGGTACAGCAATGCATGGGACCTGATAGGAGGTGCAGGGATGCATGGGACGTGGTAGGGGTTTCAGTACTGGATGAGATGTGATATGGAGTATAGGAATGCATTGGTCGTGATAGGAGTTAGAGTAATGCATGGGACATGATAGGGGGTGCTGGGAAGCATGGGCCATGATAGGGTGCAGGGATGTCCTATGTCGTAAGCAGAGTTGCCAACCCTGCATTCCCCTGGTCGCGCCCCGCCCGGCTACTTCTTCATGCCACCCGGCTGGAAAAAAATTCTGGGGAGAACACTGGACTTAGAAATTATATACTATAGTAGAAACAATTTTATGCTTTATATTATTTTCCACTACTGTTCCTCTGTAATGTTCTCGTCTCTATTTACAGCTAATCTATTGTTCACCAACACAGAGAAACCGTCCACTAAATCTTGCTGTGTCCTGGAGTGAAGGGACAGCTGTCATTGCGAGGTACTTACAGGGTAACCATAGTGGGGAATATGATGGTATCACCAGTCTGGGCATCAGCAGCACTGGCCACGGGCGTGGCTACAACATCATGGCTCCCGTAGCGGATGAGTATGAGGAAATAGTGACCGAGGGCTCCTGAAACAGACATACGCTTCAATTCACTTAAACACATTCGGTAAAAAGTAAAGGGTGCGTAAAATACTGTATTGGTGGTTTTAGACTTTTTTTCCCCCCCAAATTCACCTGTAAAAGGATTTTCACATATTTCAGCTACACGACAAAACACTAAGATTTTTACCTCATACAGCATTTCATTTGGTATTTTAAAGGGAACCTTAACTGAACGGCTGTCACTTAGTTTCGTTTTTGACGGCTCACCAGTCGGCCGGCGTATAATTATTGGACCCATTCCCTACTGCAATTAGCGATGTTGCGGACCGCAATGCGGTAAAATATTTGCGCTGCCGCATTCCGCACGCATAAATATGTGGCAACGCGTGTGACAGCGCCAATTGCAGTAGGGAATCCGTCCAATAATACACATGGCGGCCGGCCAACTGGTGAGTCGTCAAAAACGAAACTAAGTGACAGCGGGGGACCAGAGGATTCCAGAGCGGCGCCGAGGGCACAGGACTGCTGCAGGGGGCTGGTAATAGCCCCAGGTAAGTGAAACTCTTTACCCCCCGTTCAGTTAAGGTTCCCTTTAAAGGAGTACTGTAGGGGGAAAGAGTTGAACTTACCCGGGGCTTCTAATGGTCCCCCACAGACGTCCTGTGCCCGCGCAGCCACTCACCGATGCTCCGGCCCCACCTCCGGTTCACCTCTGGAATTTCAGACTTTAAAGTCAGAAAACCACTGCGCCTGCGTTGCCGTGTCCTCCCTCCCGCTGACGTCACCAGGGTTGTATTGCTCAGGCCCAGTATGTTCTGTGCCTGCGCAGTACGCTCCTGGTGACGTCAGAGGGAGCGAGGACCAGGGCTGTGGAGTCGGTCCAAAAATCCACCGACTCCGACTCCTCAGTTTAGGATTCCACCGACTCCGACTCCACGACTCCTCTAATTTGCATATTACAATTTTGTTGATTAAAAGTATGTAACATGAAATTCGTCTCTTAACTGCCAACGCTTAGGAATTTTACAAGACAACTGAAGTGAGAATGATATGTAGACTACTATATTTATTCCCTTTAGACTAAAACTAGTCCTTGGTAAGAGTACTTGTAAAAGGTACAAACCGGAACAAAGAACATCTATCAGGCCCTAGGCAATGTAAGTGTGGGTACATGTAAGAATGATGTGCAGGTACTCAGCAGGGGAATGAGGGGATTGTAAACAGACAACACCTTAGTGTTCAATGTGCACAGCATTCTCAGTGGATTCCCTGCAGCTCTGTGAGGAGTGCATATGTAGAGTATAGTACTACTGTGTAACAAAGTAAACCTGAGACAGATGAAATTAAAGTTTTATACATACCTGGGGCTTCCTCCAGCCGCCTTCAGGATAATCAGTCCCTTGTTGTCCTCCTCCACCATCTGCTATGAGTCCAGGTACTTGAGCCAGTCAGGCGTAGTGCGCATGCACACACTCCGGCGCCAGGAGCATACTACACCTGTGCAGCACTATTGCGCAGGTGCAGAATGTTCCTGGCTGTGGGAGCGGCATGCGGCCGGACAGCGCTGACTGGCTGAATTACCAGGACTCATAGCAGAAGATCCGGGTGGAGGAGGACAGTGAGGGACTGATTAGCTTAAAGGGGGCTGGAGGAAGCCCCTGGTATGTATAAAACTTTACTTTTCATCCGTTTCAGTTACCCTTTAATTTGTAGTCACCAAACCAAATTTTAATAACATATCAAATTATTTTATTTCATCAGCAAAGGGAGTGCATACATTTGCATAAATCAGCATCAATGCAGAATTATTTCCATCTCGTTGTCCATCTCTATTAGTGACACAGCTACACATCAGGCTTTATACTTACAGCATAGATGTTATTTAGTATATATAAGAGATTCCTGTGTACACATCATATATACAGTCACAATCAGATATGTATATCTGACCTTAAAAATACGGGGACTGCTTTATTGAAGCAGCACAAGTAACTAATTTTGATTGGTTTATTTCATTTTTGTGGACTAAGCACAGCTATTACTGTATCTATACTGTATATATACATTATTTTTAATGACTATTATCTGAGAAATAGAACATTTTATCATATTTTCTATTTTAATTACAGTTACAAATTCATTAGGAGTCGGAGTCGGTGCATTTTTTCCCGACTGACTCCAGGCACCCAAAATTGCCCGACTCCACGACTCTGACTCCACAGCCCTGGCGAGGACACAGCCATGCAGGTACAGTGGTTGAAGGCATTCGCAATAATTCAGCTTTAAAGGAAAACTTAAGTCAAATAAAAAAAATGACATTTACTCACCTGGGGCATCCCTCAGCACCCCGAAGCTGGATGGTGCCCTCGCAGCCCCGCTCCGATCGTCCTGTCCCCGCCGGCGGCTACTTCCGGTTCGGCGACAGCCGCCGACAGGCTGGGAACGCGGCTGATTTTCCGCGTTCCCAGCCGCTGCTATCACCCTCTATGCTGCTATAGCGTCTATATATACGCTATAGCAGCATATAGCGTCTATATATACGCTATAGCAGCATAGAGGGTGATAGCAGCGGCTGGGAACGCGGAAAATCAGCCGCGTTCCCAGCCTGTCGGCGGCTGTCGCCGAACCGGAAGTAGCCGCCGGCGGGGACAGGACGATCGGAGCGGGGCTGCGAGGGCACCATCCAGCTTCGGGGTGCTGAGGGATGCCCCAGGTGAGTAAATGTCATTTTTTTTATTTGACTTAAGTTTTCCTTTAAGTGAGCAACTGTGCTTTCCCATGATGCATCACTCCTAAATATGTAAACTATCTCTAGAGATAATTTGTATATTCCGTAGTGATGCCATTAGCAGCTTATTAACCATTAATAACTACATTATAATATTGTGAAATTAGGGAAATATATATGTTTTTATCAATGTGGAATGAAACCCAGCATTTCTTTGCTCTAAATTATTTACAGCATTTTTTTACTAGAACAACATTCAAAGCGTTAAACACAGGATTTACAACCTCAGTGCAGAGAAAGCTGGACGCATCCAAACTGGAGATAATGTTATCTTGTGTTTACTTCATTATATCAAGTGAGGAATGTAAACACTTCTCTGACACTTCAGACTCTCCTGAACACAGACAGATACACAGAAAGCATTTCTCCATACAATACAATATGAAAACACGTTATGAATAAAATGCAAAGTCAGCTCACAGAGAAAAAAACTGTACTTTGGGAACTTGTAACTTCTAAATGAGTAAGAATACTTATACACAAAAGCAAATAGGCTAACCGTATGGCATATAAAAAGTAGGAAAAAATGTTTTTATTGAATATAATGTCAGGATTTTATACCGCTTTAATAAACTTTCTTATTTTCCTGAATAGTGTCATTGTTTTCCCCCTTTCTCTGCCATTTCCTCCCTTGTATAACCTTCCGGATAGCTGGTCCTTACCCCATGCTCTAATCTTTGTGAATTCACATTTATGAGGCATTTGTGACGTCGGTACTTTCAGTCTTCCATGCAACCACCCTAGTGAATTAACATTTCACAAAAGGTCTGGTAAAGCCAGTTTTCTGCTTTCCCACATGCAGTGACGCTTGGTGAGCTGAAGCCTTTCAGAGAGGATGCAAACAACCGGTAGGACACAAACACCTCTACACTGAGGAGTACCTGAGCTGCGCAGTGTGGTGCACACATAGTCCACCTTCAGTGGAAGCTGGATTTCCGAGATAGTGACTGAGCCGTGACAAGGTGTCAGCTTTCCTGGAGGAGAAGATGCTGGCTCCTCAGGTCGCTCTCCTCGGAGTCTGTCCAGTTCCTTCAGTAGAGCCTTCTTCTTTTCAGCTAGAAACGATAGTTAAAGTCATTGGGAGTCTATAATAAAAAAAAGAAACCAGATACTGGGAGAGGGAAGGCTCTGAGTCCTAATTGAGCCTTCCCGCTCCTCTCCCGATGCAGCACTGGCTCCCCTGTTTGAATCCTCCGCCGCGGGGGACTTCGGAAGTCTTCAGGAGCACGAGTCCTCTCGAAGACAGGTGGCTCCATACTGCGGTTGCGTGATACAGGGCGCGTGCGCAGTGTGGAGCCGCTTGTCTTCAGGAGCACTCAGGCGCCTAAAGACTTTGCGAAGTCAGCAGAGTGAGCAGTTTTTGACCAAATCAGTCAAATACTGCTCCCGGGGACATCGCTGCACCGAGAGAGGAGATGGAAGGCTCATTAAGACCCAGAGCCTCCCTCTCCATAGGTAAGTATCTGGCTTTTTTTTTTTTAAAGCACGGTTTCCATTTACTTTAAGATCAGTTGCTTCAGCCGTTTACTCTGCTTACTCACTGGTTACTAAGAGGAGACGCTCGGCCTCAGCTTCCTGACGAGTGCCCTTGCCATGTTCAGCGTCCACACAGTAGCTCAAGGCACAACTTGCCTGCTCAATAATACGTTGTAGAGAAGAGACCTCCTTATTGAGAAGCTGTTGGAAGTATAAAACAGGCGTTATCCTTTCATTAACAATTTAGACTTTCTTAAAGGACTTCCAAGGCCAGACATGCAAAAATAGATCATTACCTGAGTGCTTTTTAAATCCATGGAGAAAGTCATCGGCACCCTCCGTTCATTTCCGCCACAATTATTCAACCGAGCTGAGCCGCCGCTGCGCGAGTTCGGCTGCGCAGCTCTTAGCCCTCCTCCAGACGCGCCTGAGAGACGCACAGGAGGACGCAGGGACCGAGTATGCGGCTGGAGGGGGGCTGAGAGCAGCCGCACTTGCGTCAATGCATACTGCGCAGCTGCGGCTCAGCTCCGTGGCCATCTTTGGAGGGGAATAATAAAACGACCCGTGCGGTGGGGTCGGGACCCAACCTGGGGTCAGTTCTAAGTGAATAATTGCGGCGGAAATGAACGGAGGGCGCTGATGGCTTTCTCCATGGATTTAAAAAGCATTCAGGTAATGATCTATTTTTGCATGTCTGGCCTCGGAAGTCCTTTAAAGGGAATCTGACGTGAAAATAAACTTATGATAAAGTTTTTTATTTGTAGTACAGCTAAGAAAACATTAGGAGCAGACATAGGAGTCTAATATTGTTTCCAGTACAGGAAGAGTTAAGAAAGTTCAGTTATGTATGCAAAAGAGCTTCTCTGAGCTCTCCGACTTTCAAAGTGGCAGAGAGCTCTGTCTTCTGAAGCTTATTATCTCAACTGTCTGTCACTGTAATTTGTTTTTTTTTTTCTTCAGAGAAAAGTTGAAAAGGTCAATAGCCTGTTCTGTGAAATCATTTAGAATGCTGAGTAATGTGTAAACTGCAAATATTAGATAATGATGCAATGTTATAGGGAAAAAAAACAAAAAACTAATATATATATATATATATATATATATATATATATATATACACATATATATATATATATATACACATATATATATATATACACACACACACACACATACATACATAAAAATATGAGAATATTTTCTTTGCTACTAATGTTCTAGTAATTACCCGTACTACACAACCAATTCATTACCGTATATCATAATTTTTTTTTTTTGCTTCAGTGTCACTTTAAGATGAAAACCTGCATACCTTGATGTTCTCCTTCTGGTCCTCCAATCCCGTTATCACTGGCCTTTTCGGAAGATGAGTAGTCGGGGTAGACAACTGGGAACCAGACTCGAGCTGTACATTCCTCCTCATTGTTCGGTAAGCGTCAATACTGCAATAGTAGATATGATAATGTTGCAACAGCTTCATATCATGCAAGACAACGCTGTCAGTATGGTCATCATACACCAGTAATTGTACTCCAAACTTGTATAAATTGCTGACGTAGAAGAATACTTAAAGTGTACCTGAGAAGGGGGGGGGGGGGGGGGGGGAGAAGATCGAAAAAAATGTATACATACCTGGGGCTTCCTCCAGCCCCCTTCGGCCTGATCGCTCCCACGCGCCATCCTCTGCCTTCTCGATCCTCTGTAAGGTCAGCCAGTCGGCACATGCACAGTGTGGCTGCGTGCGCTTTTACCATGTATATATTAATGGGAACATGACAAACACCTACCCTGCTCGCTGTTTCATTCTTCTCTGCTCAGTCTGCCTGTTGGCAGCTCTGATAAGAATCCCAGACTGAGCATTCAGTCTAGCTTTGCCCCGAATGATTATAGCCAAATCAGTCTTCTGTGATGTCTTTTCAACCCCAAGCCTGCCCCCTTGTGGCTCTGATTTCCTGCTACGAGGATACATAGCAGGAAATCAGAGCCACAAGGAGGCCAGAATGAAACAGAGAGCAGGGTAGGTGTTTTCTCTAATGTTCCCACTGATATATATGTTAAAATACATGAGGGTGCTTCATCTGTGGTTCTCAAATGACCTGAAGACAAAGCTTGTTCACCATCATGGTTTAGGGGAAGGATACAGAAAGCTGTCTCAGAGATTTCAGCTGTCTGTTTCCACAGTTAGGAACATATTGAGGACATGGAAGACCACAGGCTCAGTTCAAGTTACAGGGAACCTTAACTGAGAGCAATATGGAGGTTTCCTTTTAAACAATACCAGTTTGTCAGTCCTGCTGTTCTCTCTAGCTGCAGTAGTGGCTGAATCACACACCTGAAACAAGCATGCAACTAATCCAATCTGACTTCACTAAGAGCACCTGATCTGCATGCTTGTTGAGGGGCTGTGGCTAAAAGTATTAGAGACATAGGATCAGCAGGAGAGTCAGGCAGCTGGTATTATTTTAAAAGGAAAAATCCATATCCTTCTCAGTTTAGGTTCCCTTTAACCCTCCTGGCGGTCTATTAGAAACCGCCAGGGGGCAGAGCAGCACTATTTTTTATTTTTATTTTTAAATCATGTAGCGACCCTAGGGCTCGCTACATGATAGCCGCTGTACAGCGACATCCCCCCGCTTCGATCGCCTCCGGCGATCTTTGATCAGGAATCCCGTTCAAAGAACAGGATTTCCTGAAGGGCTTCCCCCGTCGCCATGGCGACGGGGCGGGATGACGTCACCGTCAGACGTCGTGTCGTCTAAGGGAGTCCCGATCCACCCCTCAGAACTGTCTAGCACTGATTGGCCAGGCAGCGCACGGGGTCTGGGGGGGGGGGGGGCACGGCGATCGGCGGCGAATCAGCGGGGGCACGGCGATCGGTGGCAAATCAGTGCGGAGCGGCGGCGATCGGAATGCACACGCAGCTAGCAAAGTGCTAGCTGTGTGTTTCAGAAAAAAAAAAAAAAAAAGAAGAAGCATGCAAATCGGCCCAGCAGGGCCTGAGAAATCCTCCTGCGCGGCATAGCCCGAGGTCAGCTCGTACTTACCGCCAGGAAGGTTAAGGCTCAAAGTGGCAGGCCAAGGAAAAGCTCGGATACACAGAAATGACGAATGGTGAGAATAGTCAGAGTCAACCCACAGACCAGCACCAAAGACCTAAAACATCATCTTGCTGCAGATGGAGTCACTGTGCATCGTTCAACCATTCGGTGCACTTTACACAAGGAGATGCTGTATGCGAGAGTGATGCAGAGAAAGCCTTTTCTCCGTCCACAGCACAAACAGAGCCGCTTGAGGTATGCTAAAGCACATTTGGACAAGCCAGCTTCATTTTAGAATAAGGTGCTGTGGGCTGATGAAACTAAAATTGGGTTATTTGGGCATAACAAGGGGCGTTATGCATGGAGGGAAAAAACAAAAACACAGCATCTCAAGAAAAACACCTGCTACCTACAGTAAAATATGGTGGTGGTTCCATCATGCTGTGGGGCTGTGTAGCCAGTGCAGGGAAGGGGAATCTTGTAAAAGTTGAGGGACGCATGGATTCCACTCAGTATCAGCAGATTCTGGAGACCAATGTCCAGGAATCAGTGACAAAGCTGAAGCTGCGCCAGGGCCGGATCTTTGAACAAGACAACAACCCTAAACACTGCTCAAATTCCACTAAGGCATTCATGCAGAGGAACAAGTACAACGTTCTGGAATGGCCATCTCAGTCCCCAGACCTGAATATCATTGAAAATCTGTGGTGTGAGTTACAGAGAGCTGTCCATGCTCGGAAGCCATCAAACCTGAATGAACTATAGAGATGTTTTGTAAAGAGGAATGGTCCAAAATACTTTCAATCAGAATCCAGACTCTCATTGGAAGCTACAGGAAGTGTTTAGAGTCTGTAATTTCTGCAAAAGGAGAATCTACTAAATATTGATTTCATTTTTTTTTGTGGTGCCCAAATTTATGCACCTGCCTAATTTTATTTAAATAAATAAAATTATTGTGCACTCTCTCTAAATCCAATAAACATTTCACTTCTCAAATATCACTGTGTGTGTCTCCTATATGATATATTTAACAGACATTTTTTATCTTAAAGGGAACCTGAAGCGAGTAAAATTATTTAAAATAAACACATGACGTAGCTGCAAATGAATATTACATACTAACCTCACCGTCCGTTCCTCTCAGAAGCTCACCATTTTCTTCTTACAGTGATCCCTTCCAGTTCTGACAAGATTTTATCAGAACTGAAATATACCAGTTACTGCCAGTTATATCTCAGCCGCTGTCAGTTACAACTGAATGCAGTGTTCTCCCGAGGCTCTTTCAACTGGGTGCTCCACCCAGCTAGTTTTGGTGACCACCCAGCTGTCATTGGCTCATCTCCTCCTATGCTGTAAGCAGAGTTGCTCACAGAAGCACCGGCCCTGCATTCTTTAATCTCTCCCCACCCGGCTACTATTTCATGACACCCGGCTGGGGAAAAAATTCTGGGGAGAACATTGGAATGTACAAGGTGGAAAAGGAGAAAGGTATACCGCTACACCCAGCTGGGAGGCAGAGCTGGACCCAGGCAGCCCAGGCCAATAATGAAAATGTAGGAAAAAACACGTCCGCTTCAATGTCTCCACAGTTTATTGAGGACTTATCCCAAGACAGAACAAAAATGCTGACATGTTTCGGACCCAAACTGATCCTTAATCATAGCAACGATTTGTTGTTCTGTCTTGGGATAAGTCCTCAATAAACTGTGGAGACATTGAAGCGGACCAGTGTTTTTTCCTGAATGTGCAAGGTAATGTCCATGCTTCCCTATAACTCCAGTGGGTGAAATTACAGTGTAACATTGAGCTGACCAGGAAGCTGTTAAGGGGTAATGGCCATTTTTAAAATGGAGGACGGAGAATTCCATCATCACAGAGGACAAATGGGACGCAGGAGAGGAGAAAGAGATTGAGGAGTAGACTACACAGGTGGTAAGTATGACTTGTGCATGCTTATTTTGACTTTTTATTTTCAGTCCAGGTTCTCTTTAACAACCAACGATTTATACAGGAAAATCATGACTGTTAATAGGCCTGAACGATTTTAGGAAAAGATTGAATCGCACAATTTCTGTCAAAAATTGTGATTTCTATTCGATTCACGATTTTCTTCAAATCCAGCTTTAGCACTAAATTCACAATGTACACAGTAACATTTACAAACATGCAGTGACAGAAAATAACATCATACTATCAAATTGGTGGTATGATGTCACTGTCTGTCATGTTTGTAAACCTTACTGCATTACGTGAATTTAGGTGAGAGACTAGTGAACAAAGGTGGAGATTAGGGAACACGTGATCACCGCAAGAACAGGCGCAGGCGCTAACACAACAGAACCACAATTCTATATATATTTTTTTCATGCATATTCTGTGTGTATGCAAGATGATGTGTGCTGGGCAGTGGGCACTGTGCATTTGAGCTGAGGTGACTGAGCTGGACTGTGAGAGAGATATATATATATAGATAAATATATCACTGCCCAGCACACATCCTGCATACACACAGAGTGGATGAGGCAAATACAGGGTGTCAGCATGATCTAACTGGTGTACAAACTCTTGACCGACAGTACTGCTGCCCGCCCAGCTAATAACGCGCTAGGCTAGGCGGAGGGAAACAGAGCGAGAGCCTGTGGGCGGAGTTTGCCGCCCACCCAGCTGATGAGGTATTAGACTGGGCGGAGCGAAAGAGAGTGAGTCTGCTGCGGCCGCCCACCCTCCCAGTCAATGACGTGCTAGGCAAGGCGGAGGGTGATGACGTAGGCGGTGGAGGTGGCCGCAAGGAAGGAGATAATGAGAGCCACTAAGTCGCCGCTACGGAGCGGCAAGCGGGAGACAGACTGCCGGCCTGAAATGGTACACTGCTGCACACCAGGGGTGGGAAATCGTGAGAAATCACCACGCTCGCGATCACGGAATCGTCGTTTCCGTGATCGCGATTTCGGTCTAAAACCCATCCCACTGTGCATGTTTATCTCATCATGTAGCCTCGGGTACACTTTAAGCAATGACAAAAAGAGGTCTATAAAATCAAAAACAAAACTGAAATGTCACAGTATGTATTTCACGCACATTCTGCTGTGGTCTCTCTGTTTCTATCTCCTTGCAGTCACCATATGGTTATGCCTCTACGTGGGGGAAGCTGGATAGATCTCATCTCTGATGGTACCGGAATAAACCTTCTCTCAAAGTTACCACGCTGTGTGTGTCTTACCTGTGTAGTCCTCCTATGGAGCATAGATGACAAACTGGCCCACGGGCTAAATTTGGCCCTCGGAGCCATTAAAGAGAACCCGAGGTGGGTTTGAAGATTATTATCTGCATACAGAGGCTGGATCTGCCTATACAGCCCAGCCTCTGTTGCTATCCCAAACCCCCTAAGGTCCCCCTGCACTCTGCAATCCCTCATAAATCACAGCCATGCTGCTGACAAACAGCTTGTCAGAGCTGGCTGTGTTTATCTCTATAGTGTCAGTCTGCTGCTCTCCCCGCCTCCTGCAGAACTCCAGTCCCCGCCTGCATCCCTTCCCTCCCTGCTGATTGGAGGGAAGGGACGAGGGCAGGGACCGGAGCTATACAGGAGGCGGAGGAGAAGCTGAGACTGACACTACAGATGTAAACACAGCCTCACAGCATGGCTGTGATTTATGAGGGATTACAGAGTGCAGGGGGAGCTTAGTGGGGTTTGGGATAGCAACAGAGGCTGGGCTGTATAGGCAGATCCAGCCTCTGTATGCAGATAATATTCTTTAAACACACCTCAGGTTCTCTTTAAGTTTGGCCACCCAAGTGTTTTCCCCACTTTGCATTATGTTTGGTCCACTCTAGAGAATCAGGGAAGCTATATTGGAGGTGATGTAAGAGTGAACAGTGGCGCCAGCACGATAAAAGGTTCTAAAAGGCCTAAAATCCCTCAGGAGGTGGTGGTGGACTCGCCTCCCCAAAGCAGACAAGATATAACAGGTTTATTAATATACTCCAAAAAAAGTGCAACTCGTTTCACGGGTATGTTCCTGCTTCCTCAGGCAACAGATAGGAGTACACAGTATAGTCTCAAGGTCACGAATATCGCCACAGAGGCGCGATTCGTGACCTTGAGACTATACTGTGTACTCCTATCTGTTTATTGCCTGAGGAAGCGGGAACATAGTGAATTGCATATGGCCCCAGGTAACTGAATAGGGGTTGGAGGGGAGCCATTAGACACCAGGGAACTTTATAAGAGAGGAAGGAGACCAGTAGAAATTGAGGTTGGCTTGTGACTAGGTCCCAGTGAACAATTATGGCCCACTTTATATTTGAAGTATATAGTAGTAGAGATCAGACGGAGCACCAGACCTTGCGCGATACCGGCCTTACAGCCGTTTTGCGGTAATACAGCTTCCTCAGAGGCCAGATAGGTCTCTGAGGGCAGCGAAAGGGCTGTAAGGCCGGTATCGAGCAAGGTCTGGTGCTCCGTCTGATCTCTACTACTATATACTTGGAATTGTTTCACGTGAGCACAACCGGCAGGGAATGGTGAGCAGCCTAATTCCATCACTCTAGCATTTTGGTGCCGGCTATCTTATCTACATTGACGCACTTTGAGTTTGACATCCCTGCAATACACCAACTACGGTAACACAAACAGCCCCGGTACCTGTAGGGCAGATGGGTCTCCTCTTCAGTGGATCTCCCCGGAGTCACTGTGACCTCATCCTCCAGCAGCTCTGGTAAGCTGGACACCACTGAGTTCTGTGAAGACACAAATTGGGTGACAACCCGTCCAAGCTGAAAGGTTCAGGCTACTGATAACTTGTAAGGCTCACCAGAGGACTGATTGCTGCCTGCAGATCTGCGGACTTGGTGAGTGGAGACAGAACAGACACCGGAGGAAGCTCCAGGTCTGGATAGTCCGACAACTGTTCTTCTGAAGCTTCGCTAATATCCAGGACACCTTCAAATATGCGGTCAATCAGCTCGGAGCTGTTCATGGTCACCCGTCTGCGGTCGGCATCTATGTGGTCTACGGGAGACCTACCTAGGAGAACAGGAAAGCACGGTCGGTGGCGTACATTAGTCACATAGCGGCCAGGAGAAAGGGCAGCCATGAGGAGGTGGATTCAGTGAAGGACAACGCAATGCACAGAGCAGTCCAGCATGATAGAGGTTGTCCTACCTTACCGGCATTAAAGTAGAACTCTAAGGGTCCATTCACACTATATATCTGTTGCATTCCCTCTGTGAATCCCTCCACTGGCTTCCTATCCAGTCCAGAATCAGATTCAAGATACTGTGTCTGGCCTACAAATCTGTCCACAAAACCTGTCCAACATACATTTCCAATCTTACTCAGAGGTACACACCTAGCCGCTCACTCCACTCTTCCAATGAACTTCGCCTGACCGTCCCCCACATCACACAGTCCCAAGCACGCCTCCAGGACTTCTCAAGAGTTGCTCCAACACTATGGAACTCCCTACCTCCACCCAATAGGGCAGCCCCCTCCTTCAACATCTTCAAGAAAGCCCTCAAAACTCACCTCACTCTGGCCTACCACCCCTCACAAGTGCTCTAAACCCCTACCGTTCGTGTCCTTACCTCTCCCTCTAGATTGTAAGCCTTTGGGCACGGCCCTCCTCCCTACGTCTCCTACCTGATCACGCACCTCCATTACCGTACACCCATCCTAAGGATCTGAGTGAACTCTTGCCTAATCCCCATGCTCCATCCAGTGACTAAGCATTACCTTGTACTCATACTGTGCTGCGTGATCTCCATGCTCCCATCCAGTGACTAAGCATTACCTTGTACTCATACTGTGCTGTGTGATCTCCATGCTCCCATCCAGTGACTAAGCATTACCTTGTACTCATACTGTGCTGTGTGATCTCCATGCTCCCATCCAGTGACTAAGCATTACCCTGTACTCATACTGTGCTGTGTGATCTCCATGCTCCATCCAGTGACTAAGCATTACCTTGTACTCATACTGTGCTGTGTGATCTCCATGCTCCATCCAGTGACTAAGCATTACCTTGTACTCATACTGTGCTGTGTGATCTCCATGCTCCCATCCAGTGACTAAGCATTACCTTGTACTCATACTGTGCTGTGTAATCTCCATGCTCCCATCCAGTGACTAAGCATTACCTGGTACTCATACTGTGCTGTGTAATCTCCATGCTCCCATCCAGTGACTAAGCATTACCTTGTACTCATACTGTGCTGTGTGATCTCCATGCCCCATCCAGTGACTAAGCATTACCTTGTACTCATACTGTGCTGTGTGATCTCCATGCTCCCCTCCAGTGACTAAGCATTACCTTGTACTCATACTGTGCTGTGTGATCTCCATGCTCCATCCAGTGACTAAGCATTACCTTGTACTCATACTGTGCTGTGTGATCTCCATGCTCCCCTCCAGTGACTAAGCATTACCTTGTACTCATACTGTGCTGTGTGATCTCCATGCTCCATCCAGTGACTAAGCATTACCTTGTACTCATACTGTGCTGTGTGATCTCCATGCTCCCATCCAGTGACTAAGCATTACCTTGTACTCATACTGTGCTGTGTGATCTCCATGCTCCATCCAGTGACTAAGCATTACCTTGTACTCATACTGTGCTGTGTGATCTCCATGCTCCATCCAGTGACTAAGCATTACCTTGTACTCATACTGTGCTGTGTGATCTCCATGCTCCATCCAGTGACTAAGCATTACCTGGTACTCATACTGTGCTGTGTGATCTGGTCTGCATGTATTCCTGTATTGTCATATTGCTGTATGTCACCTCTAAATATTGTCTGTAACCTAAACTAATGTCCAGCGCTGCGTAATATGTTGGCGCTTTATAAATACAATAAATACATTCCAGAATAGTTCTGCATGTCGACTCACTGCCCTTACACCTCTATGGGCCGGTTCACAGCAGCGCTATGTTGTATTGGATTGGGTTATTCTAACTCGCTGCATGCAGACTTTGAATGATTGTGTATGGTATAATATGCAGTTTCTATTACTGTTCACACCCGTTATAATGCATGTGTTATGCTACACGCAAAGTGTGAATTCAGCCTCACCTCCTTAGGCAACAACTGTAAGGTGTAAAGGAACACTATCCATTAACATGTATTTTTAAATTGAGATGAGAATAGTTTGGGAAGTGCTGCTAAGTAGTGGTGTATACATTTGAATGCTTATCTCTCGTTTACGGTTATCAAATTCCTTTCACACTTCACTGAAAGGGACCGACTGAGCAGGGTGACGACCAGTGAATCATGGGGGGGGGGGGGGGGGGAGGTGGGGGAACCCTCTCCTTACATCTGTTACCCCTGTGTGTGAGATAGGTCTCACAATCTTAACTTTTTAAGCCAAGGGCCATATCACCATTCTTGAGAGCGCTAAAGGGCTGAACTGGTAAAATTAAACAGTTTTTGCTGATTGGTACACTAGGCCTGTGACATTTTGTCAAATAAAACATTTCCATGGGAAATAATCCATTTACCATGCGCAAATAAGCACAGTGACAGCTGCTAATCAGTGGCTGTTACTGCTGCTGGCACAGTGGCGGCTGCTAATCAGTGGCTGTTACTGCTGCTGGTATAGTGGTGGCTGCTAATCAGTGGCTGTTACTGCTGCTGGCATAGTGGTGGCTGCTAATCAGTGGCTGTTACTGCTGCTGGCATAGTGGCGGCTGCTAATCAGTGGCTGTTACTGCTGCTGGCACAGTGGCAGCTGCTAATCAGAGGCTGTTACTGCTGCTGGCGGTGGCTGCTAATCGGTGGCCGTTACTGCTGCTGGCACAGTGGCGGCTGCTAATCAGTGGCTGTCACTGCTGCTGGCACAGTGGCGGCTGCTAATCAGTGGCGGTTACTGCTGCTGGCACAGTGGCAGCTGCTAATCTGTGGCTGTTACTGCTGCTGGCACATTGGCAGCTGCAAATCAGTGGCTGTTACTGCTGCTGGCACAGTGATGGCTGCTAATCTATGGCTGTTACTGCTGCTGGCACAGTGGCGGCTGCCAATCAGTGGCTGTTCCTGCTGCTGGCACAGTGGCGGCTGCCAATCAGTGGCTGTTACTGCTGCTGGCACAGTGGCGGCTGCTAATCAGTGGCTGTTACTGCTGCTGGCACAGTGGCGGCTGCTAATCAGTGGCTGTTACTGCTGCTGGCACAGTGGCAGCTGCTAATCAGTTGCTGTTACTGCTGCTGGCACAGTGGCAGCTGCTAATCAGTGGCTGTTACTGCTGCTGGCACAGTGGCGGCTGCTAATCAGTGGCTGTTACTGCTGCTGGCATAGTGGCGGCTGCTAATCAGTGGCTGTTACTGCTGCTGGCACAGTGGCGGCTGCTAATCAGTGGCTGTTACTGCTGCTGGCACAGTGGCGGCTGCTAATCAGTGGCTGTTACTGCTGCTGGCATAGTGGCGGCTGCTAATCAGTGGCTGTTACTGCTGCTGGCACAGTGGCGGCTGCTAATCAGTGGCTGTTACTGCTGCTGGCACGGTGGCGGCTGCTAATTCGTGGCAGTAACTGCTGCTGGCACAGTGGCAGCTGCTAATCAGTGGCTGTTACTGCTGCTGGCACAGTGGCGGCTGCTAATCAGTGGCTGTTACTGCTGCTGGCACAGTGGCAGCTGCTAATCAGTGGCTGTTACTGCTGCTGGCATTGCAGGGGAGGCAGAGCGGCAACACAATGTGGCCCCTGCATGTGGCATCACAGCTACGGCCTGCAGGCCACATGGAATTAAAAACTGTAGAAAGGCTTTGGGGCCAACCAGAAAGATCGTCAGGCCACATTTGGCCCCTGGGCCAGGCTTTGGACATGCCTGGTGTAAGAGGTAAATGAGTTCGCTTCCATATCCCTCTCACTTTAGATGTGCTTTAAACTGTCGGGCATAAAATCAAAAAACAATTCTTTATTTTTATCTGGTAAACAAGTAATAAGGATGCTAACCAGGCAATCCAAACGTTAAAATCACTATTTTCTTGTTGATAAATGATCATTCCCCAGTTTACCTGACTCTTATTTGGTACGGACAAAGGAAGTTGCAAGGCATGCTGGGTTGTCCTTTTTTGCTTCTCTATTTCCCCTCAGACTTATCTAATGGAGCCTGATTGGCTGAAGCCTCTTTCCCTCCTGTTTTCCCCTCCCACACCTCTGTTCCTCTCCGATTGGCCAATATTTCTCATGCTGAGACAATGCACTTTCTATAGTGGAGGGAGGGCAAATCAGGCAGAGGCGAGTAAGGGAGGAAATGACATCAGGATTGGCTTCAAAATAGCCACAGTTAAAATGGGAAATGCTAAAGATTTTCTCTTTTTTTACTGTAGAAAAATCACTAAAATCAAAACCGTGGACAGTGCAATACATATGTAATGTTAAAGAGACTCTGTAACAAAATGTTCAGCCTTATTTCTTCCATCTTATACATGTTCTAATGTGGTCTGTCTTACTGCAGCCTTTCCTAGTTGCACAGTGGCTGTATTATCTCTGTTATATAATCTAATCTTTTTTCCTCTGACAGCTTTGTCGGGCTCAGGCAGGAATGTGCTGCTCTGTTTGTGATAGGTAGAAGTTTTACACACCCTCTCCAGGCCCCCTGCAGGCTCTGTGTGAGTCACAGACTGAGCTCCTCTCAGCCTATCACATGCTGTTAGCAGCCATGTCTTGTTTGTAAACACTGCCTAAAACTGGCAATTACAAGCCAGGATTGCAGCAGGGAGTGGCAGAAAGCGCACAGAGTGGCACAGGAGAACATGATGAATAGAATGGTATGCTTTTTATTGTAAGAATTTTAGAGTACAGAATCTCTTTAAGGGTTAGATTCTTAGGGGGGGGAAGCCAATTAACCAGCCAGGAACCGGCACTAAAAAGTTAGAGGGAAGGATCTGGATACCAGAGCCTTCCAGGTCCTCTGTCCCTCCGGTCATTCCAGCGTTGTCCAGTTGGGAAGTTATCTGACCTGCTGGATTTAACGCCTATCCGGCACTACTCTTGCAGTCTTTGGAAGTATCCACATCCCCAACTACTTTAGAAGACTACAGAGTAGGGACACCAACTACCAGTACATACTACACTATATTTGAAGTATGAAAGAGTAATAAGCTATACTCACAAACCAGGGTTACCTCAAAGCCAACCACTATATAGGCAGGTGGAGAGATTAGACCCGACCCCACCCAGGAATAAGAAGTCGCTCTCCGTAAATGAGGATAAAAGCCAGCAACACTCCTCCACCAGGGTGGACTTGATATAGCGTAGTATGGAGACAGGCGCCAAAAGGATAGAAGTATCTAAAGTTTAAAACATGAGGCGGCAGTGGTGCCTGGCTCTTTTACTGACCACATATGCTATTACTCCATTGTAATTGCCTGATGAAGCGGGATCAAACCTGCAAAACGCGTTGCTTTGTCACCCGAAGTATGTAAATAAACTTGTTCTATTTGACAAACACATTGACAATTTTTGTGTCTGCTTGGAGGAGGTAAGTCCACCACTGCTGCCTCATGTTTTACACTTTTTAGATAATTTTATCCTTTTGGCGTCTCTGTATCCATACTACGCTACTTCAGAGGACGAGCAGATCTGTACTGCACACACACAGTGTTCTCCCCAGGCTCTTTTAGCCGGGTGGTCCACCCGGCTAGTTTTGGTGAGCACCCGGCTGTCATCAGCTCACCTCCTCCTATGCTGTAAGCAGAGTTGTGCAGAGAAGCGTCAATCCTGCATTCTCTCATCTCGCCCCACCCGGCTACTTTTGCATGCCACCCGGCTGGGAAAAATTTCTGAGGAGAACACTGCACACATCAGTCTGGGCTCACACATGTGCAATACAGATGCGCTTCATTGTTCACCGTGAATAAATACGAGAGTTCTTCCGAAGTCTGCCTGAAGAGTACGGAATACACAGCCAGTCACAGATCTTCTATGGGAGATTGCGCTGGAACAAGGAGAAGAAGGGGAGCGAAGGTTCTATAGCTTCAGATGAGATACTCGCCTATGGAGAGAGAAGTATCTGGATATCAGAGTTTCCCCAGTTCCGCTTCGCTTTACCAGGCATTTTGGGGTGAAGGAGGGAATGCAAGAACAAGGAAGAATCTCCCAAAATGCAGATACAGATTTCCAATTTGAGATGAACTCTGAAAAGCAAGACTGCCAAAAACTGCCACCAACTGCCACCATACTGCCAACTGCCACCACACTCAGCACTGAGAGGTTCTTGTGAATAAGCTGATCAGCTGCTCCCCAAAGTTACCTTCCTCTCTCCTGTCCTCATCCACGGCTTCACAGGACGACTGAAGATCCTCAGAGAGCAGAGAATCTGTAAGACACGCAACACTCACTTAGAAAATGTCTATTCATTACTTACCATACACGGAATACACACGGAACATGCACCACAGACTAATGATCTGTGAAGGTGCGCACACACACACACGATGACACGACCAGAGTGGCCGATAACCGCCTCTGCTGGGAATCTAGCGTGTGTACAGCAGCCCCCAACCCCTCTTATCCGCTCCACCAACATCCACCTGACAGATTGCTTCGGGCAAGAATCTGCAGGTTTGCTTGAAGCCCCCTCTCAGACATTACTGATAAATCTGCCCGATGGTTCCTTACCAGAGCTGCAGGTTCCTTGGAGGCGGACCTCGAGGGAGGAGACACAGTGCCCCGCTGACAGGTCAAGGGATCCATCGCTGCCTTCCAGAAAAAGTTCTGCATACTCCGCACCCTGCAAACACAATCACAGGGCTGTGACAAGAGGCAGTACAGGGCATGGATAGCTTCTGGGGATCTCTGCTCACCGATAGAGATCTACTGTATATACTCGAATACCTTGTGTATAAGTCGCCTTCAATAGTCAAGCCTCTTAAAAAGACTCTGAAGCCTCCAAAAATGACCTTTTTTTAGCCAGTCCTGTTAAGCATTAATGGCTTAGGTGAAAAGCTGCTATCCTGCGGCAAAACGAGGCTTTATTCACCCCCAAATACCGAGGCAAAAATACATGACTTTCCTGGTCGTTGATTTTGCTGCCCGGGGAGGCAGAGCTTTGAGCTGCAGCTTTGCCTCCATTCACGTCAATCTCCCACGGATTGTTTGAAAAGGATGTACAGCGCTCACCACCCCACCAGACCAGCCAAGAGCAGGATCATGGGCAGCCAAACCCCATAAATACTATAAAAAAAGAGGAAGATTCGCTTCTCTGGCATTTAAAAGTCTTATCTTTATTGAAGCATAAATAGGCTGGACAACAGATTGGCTAATCTGTTTTCCAGCCTATTTATGCTTCAATAAAGATCGGACGTTTATATGCCAGAGAAGCAGATCTTTCTCTTTTCTCACAATCTCCCACGGATCTCTGCCTCCTCCCGCCCCTCTCGGTGATAGAAGGCTGAAGGGGGGGGGGGGGGGGGGGGGGGGGGGGGCTGCAGAGATCAACGCGAATGAAGGTAGAGCTGAAGCTTAAAGCTCTGCCTCCAACAGGAAGGTGCCCCACAATTTGCCCCGGGCATTTCGGGGTGATTAAAGTCTTGTTTTGCCATGGGATAGCGGCGTTTCAGCTAAGCCATTAATGCTTAACAGGACTGGCTAAAAAAAGGGTCATTTTCGGAGGCTTCAGTCTCTATTTAAACTGGAATTTTTTATTGACTCAAGTATAAGTCTACCCAGCAAAATTAATGGCTGCACTTGGGGCTCAGAAGGGGTTCATGACTGCACAGCATACAGTATTACAGCCATTAACCCCTCTTGTCCCTTAAGTACAGCCAGTACCTCCTCCAAGCCCCCAAGTGCTGCAATTATTCCCTCCCTTCCTGCAGCCCAGTACTTCCCTCCTGCCCCTTTTCTTGGTAATTGTTGTGGCCAGGACTTTCACACCCGTGTTTTCTTGGCATTGCCTTTCCTCAAAGTGTCACTTACCACAGGGTACATTGCTGCAAATGGGAATGTCACTGTTAGTACTCACATAACTCAGCATGCTCAGTGCTGCCTGTGACTCGTGTATAAGTCGACCCCTATACTTTTATGAAGTGAATCAGACCTAAATTTCTAGACTTATACTTGAAAATATACAGTAAATTCTACTTTCATACTCTTGCACAGAAGTTTTCTGAACTCTGCAGAGATCGGGCAACTGGGATTTCAGAGTATACGCTTTCCGCTCAAACCCCTCCCAGTTTACCTGTGTTTGTAAGATCATAGAGCTCATCACAAGCGCAGATGTGAGGCAGAGAAAGCGGTTTATACAAGAAAGAACATTCAGAGGTGAAGCCAGCGGTGCTTCCCTCTGACCTGACGCTTTTAGAAGGAGCAAAGGCAGAAGAAATGAATGTATGAGAATAAGCCTACAAATGGGCTATTTCAGTCTGGCCACATGGAGAGCAATAATGTGCAATTTCTGGGAATGGAGATGCACTTTAGACTGCTAAGCATGTAGCAAAAGCTTTCAGATCTCCCCTGAAACATTTTCATTGGATAAAGTCTCCCGAATTTGAGTGCGCTATCTGCACATGTAAGTATTAGTTGCATATTAAACGGTAAATACTGCAAGGAAAAGTTTACTAGGTCAGGATTGGTCATACATTGTATAATCATGCAGGTGATTGGCCAGGACTTGGGGACAGAGGATAACTATAATGAGATTCTACTGCAGTTGCTCCTTCAGAGCAGCGTTTCTCAATAGGTTATTGGTAAGTGCCCACTTTGAAAGCCTCATTGAGTCCCCCTGGCATGATAAAGATTATGTCACGCATCCCATGACAAAGATCTACTGAACTGTAGCACATGAAAATTGGTTCTAAACAATTTCCAAGTTTTTACTTTTGCTTTTAATTAGTTAAATACTATTTTGGTGTTGTACATACAGAATTTATTCTCTAAAATTCAAAATTTGTTATACTTAAAGGGGCACTATGGCGAAAAATTGTAAAATTTAAAATGTGTGCAAACAAAAACAAATAAGTAGTATGTTTTTTCCATAGTAAAATGAGTCATAAATTACTTTTCTCCTATGTTGCTGTCACTTACAGTCGGTAGTAGAAATCTGACAGAAGTGACAGGTTTTGGACTAGTCCATCTCTTCATAGGGGATCTCAGCAAGGCTTTTATTCTTTATAAAGATAATCCCTAAAACAGATTTAAACAACGATGCTGGCCAGCTTCCCTGCTCGCTACACCGTTTTTTGGCAGTTGGACAGAGCAACTGCCATTCACTAAGGGCTTTTGAAAATAAAATAAATAAATCCCTGAGAACCCCCTATGAAGAGATGGACTAGTCCAAAACCTGTCACTTCTGTCAGATTTCTACTACCTACTGTAAGTGACAGCAACATAGGAGAAAAGTAATTTATGGCTCATTTTACTCTGGAAAAGATGTACTTCTTATTTGTATATTTTGCACATATTTAAAAATGTACAGTTTTTCGCTGTAGTGCCCCTTTAAAAAGCCAATATTGTGAAAAAATACACGTGTACACATTTTAAGATACATTGCTACCAAACTAAAATGCAGTCGATTACAGTAGGTAATAAAATTCTGACACACCTGCACATATATTTACAATTTTTTACAATAGTGGTCTTTATAGGCATTTCAAACCAGAGTACCGCCAGAGACCACGAGGAGCACCCCCTGGGATATTCGCACCACATGTTCAGACCTAGGCTTTGGAAAAATGTGGAATATGGTATGTCTTGTGGGAGTACGCATATGAAGAAGGGGTGCATCTGATTGTGCTCCTTGGCTACCACAGACAGCATTTGGAATAGTTCTCATGATGCCCTCCTCCTCCCCAGCTATGTGACGCCCATGAATAGCAGACGCCCTCCACCCCAGCTATGTGACGCCCATGAATAGCAGACGGCCTCACCCTCCTCCCCAGCTATGTGACGCCCATGAATAGCAGACGCCCTCCTCCCCAGCTATGTGACGCCCATGAATAGCAGACGGCCTCACCCTCCTCCCCAGCTATGTGACGCCCATAAATAGCAGACGGCCTCCTCCCCAGCTATGTGACGCCCATGAATAGCAGACGCCCTCCTCCCCAGCTATGTGCCGCCCATGAATAGCAGACGCCCTCCTCCCCAGCTATGTGCCGCCCATGAATAGCAGACGCCCTCCTCCCCAGCTATGTGACACCCATGAATAGCAGACGCCCTCCTCCCCAGCTATGTGACGCCCATAAATAGCAGACGGCCTCACCCTCCTCCCCAGCTATGTGACGCCCATAAATAGCAGACGCCCTCCTCCCCAGCTATGTGACGCCCATGAATAGCAGACGCCCTCCTCCTCTTCAGCTATGTGACGCCCATGAATAGCAGATGCCCTCCTCCCCAGCTATGTGACGCCCATGAATAGCAGACGCCCTCACCCTCCTCCCCAGCTATGTGACGCCCATGAATAGCAGACGCCCTCACCCTCCTCCCCAGCTATGTGCCGCCCATGAATCGCAGGCGCCCTCATCCTCCCCCCCAACTATGTGACGCCCATGAATAGCAGACGCCCTCACCCTCCTCCCCAGCTATGTGCCGCCCATGAATAGCAGACGGCCTCACCCTCCTCCCCAGCTATGTGACACCCATGAATATCAGACGGCCTCACCCTCCTCCCCAGCTATGTGACACCCATGAATAGCAGACGCCTCACCCTCCTCCCCAGCTATGTGACAACCATGAATAGCAGACACCCTCACCCTCCTCCCCAGCTATGTGACGCCCATAAATAGCAGACGCCCTCCTCCCCAGCTATGTGACGCCCATGAATAGCAGACGGCCTCACCCTCCTCCCCAGCTATGTGACGCCCATAAATAGCAGACGCCCTCCTCCCCAGCTATGTGACACCCATGAATAGCAGACGCCCTCACCCTGCTCCCCAGCTATGTGCCGCCCATGAATAGCAGACGCCCTCCTCCTCCCCAGCTATGTGACGCCCATGAATAGCAGACGCCCTCACCCTCCTCCCCAGCTATGTGACACCCATGAATAGCAGACGCCTCACCCTCCTCCCCAGCTATGTGACGCCCATAAATAGCAGACGCCCTCCTCCCCAGCTATGTGATGCCCATGAATAGACGCCCTCCTCCTCCTCCTCAGCTATGTGACTCCCATGAATAGCAGACGCCCTCCTCCCCAGCTATGTGACGCCCATGAATAGCAGAAACCCTTACCCTCCTCCCCAACTATGTGACGCCCATGAATAGCAGACGCCCTCACCCTCCTCCCCAGCTATGGGACGCCCATGAATAGCAGACGCCCTCACCCTCCTCCCCAGCTATGTGACACCCATGAATAGCAGACGCCCTCCTCCCCAGCTATGTGCCGCCCATGAATAGCAGACAGCCTCATCCTCCTTCCCAGCTATGTGACACCCATGAATAGCAGACGCCCTCACCCTCCTCCCCAACTATGTGACGCCCATGAGTAGCAGACGCCCTCACCCTCCTCCCCAACTATGTGACACCCATGAATAGCAGACGCCCTCCTCCCCAGCTATGTGACACCCATGAATAGCAGACGCCCTCACCCTCCTCCCCAGCTATGTGACACCCATGAATAGCAGACACCTCACCCTCCTCCCCAGCTATGTGACAACCATGAATAGCAGACGCCCTCACCCTCCTCCCCAGCTATGTGACGCCCATAAATAGACGCCCTCCTCCCCAGCTATGTGACGCCCATAAATAGCAGACGGCCTCACCCTCCTCCCCAGCTATGTGACGCCCATGAATAGCAGACGCCCTCCTCCTCCTCAGCTATGTGACTCCCATGAATAGCAGACGCCCTCCTCCTCCTCCCCAGCTATGTGACTCCCATGAATAGCAGACGCCCTCCTCCCCAACTATGTGACGCACATGAATAGCAGACGCCTCACCCTCCTCCCCAACTATGACGCCCATAAATAGCAGACGCCCTCACCCTCCTCCCCAGCTATGTGCCGCCTATGAATAGCAGACGGCCTCACCCTCCTTCTTAGCTATGTGACACCCATGAGTAGCAGACGCCCTCACCCTCCTCCACAGCTATGTGACACCCATGAATAGCAGACGCCCTTCTCCCCAGCTATGTGACACCCATGAATAGCAGACGCCCTCACCCTCCTCCCCAGCTATGTGACGTCCATGAATAGCAGACGCCCTCCTCCTCCTCAGCTATGTGACAACCATGAATAGCAGACACCCTCACCCTCCTCCCCAGCTATGTGACGCCCATGAATAGCAGACGCCCTCCTCCTCCTCAGCTATGCGACTCCCATGAATAGCAGACGCCCTCCTCCTCCTCCCCAGCTATGTGACGCCCATGAATAGCAGACGCCCTCACCCTCCTCCCCAGCTATGTGACGTCCATGAATAGCAGACGCCCTCCTCCTCCTCAGCTATGTGACAACCATGAATAGCAGACACCCTCACCCTCCTCCCCAGCTATGTGACGCCCATAAATAGCAGACGCCCTCCTCCCCAGCTATGTGACACCCATGAATAGCAGACGCCCTCCTCCTCCTCAGCTATGTGACTCCCATGAATAGCAGACGCCCTCCTCCTCCTCCCCAGCTATGTGACGCCCATGAATAGCAGACGGCCTCACCCTCCTCCCCAGCTATGTGACGCCCATAAATAGCAGACGGCCTCCTCCCCAGCTATGTGACGCCCATGAATAGCAGACGCCCTCCTCCTCCTCAGCTATGTGACTCCCATGAATAGCAGACGCCCTCCTCCTCCCCAGCTATGTGACGCCCATGAATAGCAGACGGCCTCACCCTCCTACCCAGCTATGTGACGCCCATGAATAGCAGACGCCCTCCTCCTCCTCAGCTATGTGCCGCCCATGAATAGCAGACGCCCTCACCCTGCTCCCCAGCTATGTGACACCCATGAATAGCAGACGCCCTCCTCCTCCTCCCCAGCTATGTGACGCCCAAGAATAGCAGACGCCCTCACCCTCCTCCCCAGCTATGTGACGCCCATGAATAGCAGACGCCCTCCTCCTCCTCCCCAACTATGGGACGCCCATGAATAGCAGACGCCCTCACCCTCCTCCCCAACTATGTGACGCCCATGAATAGCAGACGGCCTCACCCTCCTCCCCAGCTATGCGACGCCCATAAATAGCAGACGGCCTCACCCTCCTACCCAGCTATGTGACGCCCATGAATAGCAGACGCCCTCCTCCTCCTCCTCAGCTATGTGCCGCCCATAAATAGCAGACGCCCTCACCCTCCTCCCCAGCTATGTGACACCCATGAATAGCAGACGCCCTCCTCCTCCTCCTCCCCAGCTATGTGACGCCCATGAATAGCAGACGCCCTCACCCTCCTCCCCAGCTATGTGACGCCCATGAATAGCAGACGCCCTCCTCCCCAGCTATGTGACTCCCATGAATAGCAGACGGCCTCACCCTCCTCCCCAACTATGTGACGCCCATGAATAGCAGACGCCCTCATCCTCCTCCCCAGCTTTGTGACTCCCATGAATAGCAGACGCCCTCACCCTCCTCCCCAGCTATGTGACTCCCATGAATAGCAGACGCCCTCACCCTCCTCCCCAGCTATGTGACTCCCATGAATAGCAGACGCCCTCCTCCTCCTCCCCAACTATGGGACGCCCATGAATAGCAGACGCCCTCCTCCCCAGCTATGTGACTCCCATGAATAGCAGACGGCCTCACCCTCCTCCCCAACTATGTGACTCCCATGAATAGCAGACGCCCTCCTCCTCCTCCCCAACTATGGGACGCCCATGAATAGCAGACGCCCTCCTCCCCAGCTATGTGACTCCCATGAATAGCAGACGCCCTCCTCCTCCTCCCCAACTATGGGACGCCCATGAATAGCAGACGCCCTCACCCTCCTCCCCAACTATGTGACGCCCATGAATAGCAGACACCCTCACCCTCCTCCCCAACTATGTGACGCCCATGAACAGCAACCACTTACACTAGAGTCAGACTGAGCATCTGGAGGAGGTCCCATTCTCACTCGCCCTCTTCCTTTCTTCACCCGTCGCAGTCTTTTCTCCCTGCCGAGGCTCTGCAGACCGGGAGGGTGGCAAGGTAAGTGGTGCAGAGAGTAAACAGGAAGAGCAGTGCTCCACCACCGGAATACTGTGCGCCACCGCCGGTGATACTCAGGAATTAAACTCCAGCTGTGTACAGCAAGTGGTCTAGAACTCCGTGCTGTGCTAGTGGTCACTCATCACCAGTGCAATAACTGACACCGCTGTGCACTAAGCCACTACCTCACTGAGTGAGTCACCCGTCACCATCACTCCACATGCGCCATCCTTCTACCACAACGCTGATGCCTCCGTATACATCAGCACCGCACCTGTCCACCTCTGTCCTACAGTCTTACCTCGCTGCCTTGGTCCTCCAGCCGCCTCTTTCGCTGCCTTATAGACTGAACCCTCCAGGGATTAGTATGATCTACAACCGAACACACCATGGCGAGCTCCTCCTGCCGTTCCTAAATCAACAGAAACAGAGGACGACAAGGATTACATGGCTAAAAGCACCAGGGTCATTTCTGTGGCCCAGTTCTGTCAAATAGAAGGTCTCCGCCCTGTGTAAGTTTTTCTTGATCTTAAAAGAGAGCACGATTTTTTTTTTTTAAGTACACCTTGCTTAAGGCTGGTTTCACACTACAAACTGGCGTTAGGCGCGCCAGCCGCATCGCCAAAAACAGGCCTTCAGTGAACACCACGCTAGTACACAGTGTTCCCCATCTGGCATCTGTCCAAACAGGAACTGACACGCGCTTGCAGTCTCTTCCTGTTCCGGGGAATGCGGAAGTGCACAGAAGCGTATTGTAAAAATACGCTTCCTCGCATACGCGCCACAATGCAAACGTGTTTATAAAAAAAAAAAAAAAACTGCGTCGCCATAAACTAACATGACTTCTGGGCCGACGCAGATCGCTGCAGGAGCCCTGCCAGTAACGTGGGCAGTTAATCAGGCACTTCCGGCGCAGCGTACTGCAACATGGGAAGTATGAACTTCCCCATAGACTTTCATTAGGCTGCAGTAGCAGTGCAGCAATTTGCCGCAACGCAATGCCACAGTGTGAAAGGGCCCTAATGGACAACCCTAAGAGGGATATGGAGACTGCCATATTTATTTCCTTTTAAACAATGCACATTCCCTGGCTGTGCTGTTGCCCTTCTGCCTTTAATAATTTAGCCTTAGACCCTGAACAAGCATGCAGATCAGATGTCTGACTGCATTTGCCGTATGCTTGCTTCAGGTGTGTGTTTCAGACACTACTGATGCATGAAAGATCAGCAGGATGCCAGGCAACTGGTATTGGTTAAAAATAAATAAGACAATCAGTCTGGATGGCATTCTCCTGTAGAGATAGACTGTTCGGCTATCTGCCAGGTAGCAGACCCACAAGGTTAGAGAAGCTCTTTGCTCCAGGGGACTGTTGAAGACTTGTGCATGGTTTAATTTTTCTTTGTAGGAATCACAGGTAAGGCTTAAGTCACCAGGCTGACCTTGCGGAGGCGGCTGGCGGTCTCCTCGCTGGGCGGGTTGTCCTCATAGGAAGGCAGGACGCGGCGTGGAGCTAAAGTGCTTTGAGCGACAGGAAGTAAACTTTCTGTATCGTTGTCCTGAGGTTCCACCATAGAGCTCTGGTTACTGTGTTCTGGGAGAGACAAGAGGGAAACCATACAATCACAGGAAGGATGCACACAGTCCTGTAACGTCAAGTGACTGGCCATATGTCCGTATGTATTACCAGGGGAAGGCTCATGTATAACATCTGCCTCTACATGCACAGTTAGCTGGGTCAGGAAAAAGACATACAGTACGTCCATTGGGTTCAGCTAGAAAATACGGTACAACAGTAGCCTGCACCCTCACATATCCCTGTTGATCCAGAGGAAGGCGAAAAACCCTTCCCGACTCCAGATGGCAATCAGATAAAATCCCTGGATCAACGCCACTGGGCATTACCTAGTAATTATAGCCATGGATGTCCTTCAATGCAAGGAAAGCATCTGAGACACTTTAAAACACAGGTATAGAATTTGCCAGAACTACTTCCTGTGGCAATACATTCCACATTTTAATCACTTACTGTAAAGAACCCTTTCCTAAATAAATGGCTAAGACGTTTTTCCTCCATGCGCAGATCATGTCCTCTAGTCCGTTGAGAAGGCCTAGGGACAAAAAGCTCATCCGCCAAGCTTTTATATTGCCCTCTGATGTATTTAAAGTTGAAGAGAAATCGAGAGCCCAATATGGTGTAGTATGTCAAAATTGATTGGATAAATGAAATAGTGAGATGGTAATACTCACAAACACGGGTTACCACCTAGGTAACCAGTCATTAGGCAGGTGAGATTAGACCTGTCCTCCCTCAGGATTAAAGAGACTCTGTAACACATTTTTCAGCCTTAGTTCTTCTATCCTATAAGTTCCTATGCCTGTTCTAATCTGCTCTGGCTTACTGCAGCCTTTCCCAATTGCACTGTCTGTGTAATAAATCTTATCTCCTTTCCTCTGTCGTGTCTGTCGGGCTAAGGCTTGAATGTGTGGAATGTGCAGGGCTGCTTGTGATTGGATAGAAGCGATACACACCCTCTGCAGGCCCCCTGCACACTCTGTATGACTCACAAACTCTGTTTATGTGAGCCTATCACAAGCTGGTTAGTTTGTTTGTAAACACTGCCTAAAACTGTTAATTACAAGACAGGATTGCAGCAGGGAGTGGCAGAAACAGCACAGCGGGGCCCAGGAGAACATAATGAATAGAATGGTATGCTTTTTAGTGTAAGAATATTAGAGTACAGATTCTCTTTAAGAAGTCGCTCTCTGTAGATAGGAAGAAAGGGGGTAGATCACCCCTCCACCTGGGGTGGACTCAAATATATTGGTAGGTGAACAGAGGCGCCAGAAGGATAAAAGTACACAACATTTTTGAAAAAATTGCTGGGAGGAAGTGGTGGACTCGCCTCCGTAAAGCAAACACCTAGGACCGTAAATATATATACACATTTATTGAAAATACCCCAAAGATGCAACGCGTTTCACTGGCACAGCCCACTTCTTCAGGCAATAAGCAGGGGATAAACAACAGCAATTCAGTTATAGCAAGCAGAGCGCCTGTGTTTATCCTCTGCTTATTGCCTGAAGAAGTGGGCTGTGCCCGCGAAACGTGTTGCATCTTTGGGGTATTTTCAATAAATGTGTATATCTATATATTTACAGTCCTTAGCGTTTGCGCGAGTCCACCACTTCCTCCCAGCAATTTTTTAAAAATTGTATGTACTTTTATCCTTCTGGCGCCTCTGTTCACCTACCAATATACCTCTGATGTATTTATACATGTTAATTAGATCCCCTCTAAGGCGCCTTTTCTCCAGACTAAATAAGCCCAGTTTATCTAACCTTTCTTGGTAAGGGGGACCTTCCACCCCTCATATCAATTTTAATACCCCTTTAAAGAGAACCTGTAACAAAAAAAAAAAAAAAACAAAAAAAAAAAAAGTGTTCCCCTGGGGGGTACTCACCTCGGGAGGGGGAAGCCTCAGGGTCCCAATGAGGCTTCCCCCTCCCATGAAGCTGCAGGCAGTCCAGCACTGGCTCCCCCGAAGTGTCCCGGAATCCTCCCCCGACAAGCGCTGATTTACCTTTCCTGGCTCCAGCAGGGGCGCTGTTGCGGCTCTCAGCACGGAGATAGGTGGAAATAGCCGAACGCTGTCGGGTCCGCTCTAGTGCGCAGGCACGGGAGACTTGCACCTGCGCAGTACAGCGGCTATTTCCACCTATCTCCGAGCGGAGAGCCAATACTGCGCCTGCGCTGGAGCCGGGAAGGTAAATATTTACATCCCCGCTGTTCAGGGAAGCTTTATCGCCGCCGCCGTGGGACCGAGGAGGATCCGGAGGCTTCCCCCACCCCAGGTGAGTACCCCCCAGGGGAGGTTTTTTTTTGTTACAGGTTTTCTTTAATACCTTTACAGCAAGTTCACATCTCTGCTCTTGCTCTAAAACGACAATACTTTAAGGTGGTGCCCAGAACCGAATTCCATATTCCAGATGTGGCCTTGCTGGAGCATTAAACAGAAGCCAGTATTATGCTAGCATCAGAGTTTTTATTTCCCTTTTAATGGCTTTCAAAATGTTATTGGCTTTAGCTGCAGCTGCTTGGCACTGATTATGATTATTAAACTTTGTGGCAGCTAGTACAATTCATTTAGGAATAACCAGATGGGCCTTTATTGTAGAGCAGTGATTGGATGTATAGACCACAGTAATATCCCAACACCCACCAACAGATGATAGAGAATTGTATAGTCATTACTAGGCCAGCTAGCTACTTACCGTCTTTCCACTAAATTAAGACATCCCCCCCGCGATCCTCCATGCTGCCGAGCCATCCCTCCCCCCCCCCCCCTCCTGCCCGCACCGCCGCTGTGCTGCCGATTTACCTCCCTGCTGCTGGCCCCCCTCCTCCAGCAAATCGGATCCCCCCTGGCATACGCTGTGCATAATGCAGATCTCAGATCAGCGGGGAAAGGCAGCTAAAGTTGTAAAGTAACAGCGCTGACGTATACAGGAAGTAAACAGAGATCACTTCCTGCATACGGCGGCATTGATACTGTACAAGTTTAGCTGGTTTTCCCCGCTGATCTGATATTTGAATTATGCACATTGAAAACGGAGGGGGATCCAACTTTCTGGAGGAGGGGGGCCAGCAGCAGGGAGGTAAATTGCCGGCAGCGGCAGCGCAACTGTCAGAAGCCTACTGTGTTTTGTCCTGATTGTACTGGATATCTAAGTGGAGTCAGTTGTATTCCATGCATTCGCACGGAGAGGTGTTAGTGTCTGCGGCAGGGGCGGGTTGGGGGGAAATATGCCTATATACGCCGGCTACATAATAGGGGGTTTCTGGCTATATACTGGGGGAGATCTAGCTAAATACTGAAGGGGGATCTGGCTAGCACCACAAAATATAAGACCTCCCCGAAAATAAGCACTAGCACATATTTTTAAGGAAAAATTTATATAAGACAGTGTCTTATTTTCGGGGAAACACGGTAGCTGTAGAAAGAATTGTTACTCAATAAGATTTGCTTTTTACCTGATAAATGTTCTCCTCCCTCCAGCATTGCATCCTGTCCATCCTGTGTGAATAAGGAAGAGATGGGAAGAGTAAGCTGCCTCAGTCTACAGCGGAACATTTGAGGTTTTTGGGATGTTGCATTTGATTGGAGGGAAGGGAAGAAGATAGAAGTAATTTACTGTAAGAAATAACTGACCTCATGATCATCTTCACCATCTTGCGTTTTATCTGTGAAAGAGCAGAAAAGACTTATTATTCTGCTTATTGTCTTTAGGTAGTTCCCTGTTATTCCATCCCAGCAGTGTTGTGGTGCGACAGCCTGCTAGATTGTCAGCTTCACCAGCTCTCGGCCAATACCAAATGGTTTTTGTGACAGGATTCACAGATCTGTGATCTGTACATGAGGTCTAATCATAGCCAACTGCAATCTATTACTTTCCCTTCTGTGCAGAGATCACTTATCTATACATCAGGTCTGATCACTGCTCTCGGTAATCCATTTCCTTCCTGTCGGCACTGAAATCACTGAACAGCCCTGGTGCTGCCTGCACTGTACAGATATGTGAGGAATGGTCTCATGCATAGGGATGTTCAGGCCTGGATTTACATCACAGGAGCCTATAGGCACAGATGTCCTGGCACCCTAGACTCCACCCTCCATGCATGCAGGCCTGGATTTACATCACAGGAGCCTATAGGCACAGATGTCCTGGCACCCTAGACTCCGCCCTCCATGCATGCAGGCCTGGATTTACATCACAGGAGCCTATAGGCACAGATGTCCTGGCACCCTAGACTCCGCCCTCCATGCATGCAGGCCTGGATTTACATCACAGGAGCCTATAGGCACAGATGTCCTGCCACCCTAGACTCCGCCCTCCATGCATACAGGCCCGGATTTACATCACAGGAGCCTCTAGGCACAGATCTCCTAGCACCCTAGACTCCGCCCTCCATGCATGCAGGCCTGGATTTACATCACAGGAGCCTATAGGCACAGATGTCCTGGCACCCTAGACTCCGCCCTCCATGCATGCAGGCCTGGATTTACATCACAGGAGCCTCTAGGCACAGATGTCCTGGCACCCTAGACTCCGCCCTCCATGCATGCAGGCCTGGATTTACATCACAGGAGCCTATAGGCACATATGTCCTGGCAGCCTAGACTCCGCCCTCCATGCATGCAGGCCTGGATTTACATCACAGGAGCCTATAGGCACAGATGTCTGGGCACCCTAGACTCCGCCCTCCATGCATGCAGGCCCGGATTTACATCACAGGAGCCTACAGGCACAGATGTCCTGGCACCCTAGACTCCGCCCTCCATACATGCAGGCCCAGATTTACATCACAGGAGCCTATAGGCACAGATGTCCTGGCACCCTAGACTCCGCCCTCCATGCATCCAGGCCCAGATTTACATCACAGGAGCCTATAGGCACATATGTCCTGGCACCTTAGACTCCGCCCTCCATACATGCAGGCCCAGATTTACCTCACAGGAGCCTATAGGCACAGATGTCCTGGCACCTCAGACTCCGCCCTCCATGCATGCAGGCCTGGATTTACATCACAGGAGCCTATAGGCACAGATGTCCTGGCACCCTAGACTCCGCCCTCCATGCATCCAGGCCCAGATTTACATCACAGGAGCCTATAGGCACATATGTCCTGGCACCTTAGACTCCGCCCTCCATGCATGCAGGCCCGGATTTACATCACAGGAGCCTATAGGCACAGATGTGCAGGCACCCTAGACTCCGCCCTCCATCAACCTACAAACCCCCACCGCACCGCAAGTGTGCTGGCTGTCCCAGCTGTCACTTCTCCCTTACCATTTACACTCTCATCAGGAATAATAGGGAAAGGGTAGCACTCAGGGAGGGGAGCCGCCTTTCCATCATCAGGCGCCTGTAGGCACGTGCCTACACTGCCTTATGGTGAATTCGACCCCGGTTGTTTGAGATTGAGTGAAACCATTTCTTGTGCCGTTAGCGTGCAACACTGGCAGTCCCGATCATCCCAGCCTGAATACGTGATACTCTGCTAGAAATTCTCCTTTACCTGGATCCAAACAGCAACACTAGTCCTACACTCATACAGTGGTCTGCGGGTAGAGATGGGGAAGCTGTCAACACCACAACCATGCTGGTGTATAGACGGCTGAAAAATCAGTGGAAGTACCAGGTGGGTGGCAACGCAAATGCTGAGGTCGGTGTTAATGGCAGAATCACATACACTCACTTCCTGTGTGGATGTGCTTACTGCACCATTTACGCTATAGTGTGAACCAGTACTTAGCGCCATGTGTGTTGCTGGGATAACTTCTGTCCCCCTGTGCCCACCTCTGTCCCCCTGTGCCTCCGGTGCCCACCTCTGTCCACCTGTGCCCACCTCTGTCCCCCTGTGCCCACCTCTGTCCCCCTGTGCCTCCGGGTATCCACCTCTGTCCCCCTGTGCCTCCGGGTATCCACCTCTGTCCCCCTGTGCCTCCGGGTATCCACCTCTGTCCCCCTGTGCCTCCGGGTATCCACCTCTGTCCCCCTGTGCCTCCGGGTATCCACCTCTGTCCCCCTGTGCCTCCGGGTATCCACCTCTGTCCCCCTGTGCCTCCGGGTATCCACCTCTGTCCCCCCTTCCCTCCTATATCCACCTTTGTGTCACCTCTGTCCCCCTGTGCCTCTAGTATCCACCTTTGCGTCACCTCTGTCCCCCTGTGCCTCCTGTATCCACCTTTGTGTCACCTCTGTCCCCCCTTCCCTCCTGTATCCACCTTTGTGTCACCTCTGTCCCCCCCTTCCCTCCTGTATCCACCTTTGTGTCACCTCTGTCCCCCCTTCCCTCCTGTATCCACCTTTGTGTCACCTCTGTCCCCCCTTCCCTCCTGTATCCACCTTTGTGTCACCTCTGTCCCCCCTTCCCTCCTGTATCCACCTTTGTGTCACCTCTGTCCCCCCTTCCCTCCTGTATCCACCTTTGTGTCACCTCTGTCCCCCCTTCCCTCCTGTATCCACCTTTGTGTCACCTCTGTCCCCCCCTTCCCTCCTGTATCCACCTTTGTGTCACCTCTGTCCCCCCTTCCCTCCTGTATCCACCTTTGTGTCACCTCTGTCCCCCCTTCCCTCCTGTATCCACCTTTGTGTCACCTCTGTCCCCCCTTCCCTCCTGTATCCACCTTTGTGTCACCTCTGTCCCCCCTTCCCTCCTGTATCCACCTTTGTGTCACCTCTGTCCCCCTGTGCCTCTAGTATCCACCTTTGTGTCACCTCTGTCCCCCCTTCCCTCCTGTATCCACCTTTGTGTCACCTCTGTCCCCCCTTCCCTCCTGTATCCACCTTTGTGTCACCTCTGTCGCCCCTTCCCTCCTGTATCCACCTTTGTGTCACCTCTGTCCCCCCTTCCCTCCTGTATCCACCTTTGTGTCACCTCTGTCCCCCTGTGCCTCTAGTATCCACCTTTGTGTCACCTCTGTCCCCCGTTCCATCCTGTATCCACCTTTGTGTCACCTCTGTCCCCCCTTCCCTCCTGTATCCACCTTTGTGTCACCTCTGTCCCCCCTTCCCTCCTGTATCCACCTTTGTGTCACCTCTGTCCCCCCTTCCCTCCTGTATCCACCTTTGTGTCACCTCTGTCCCCCCCTTCCCTGCTGTATCCACCTTTGTGTCACCTCTGTCCCCCCTTCCCTCCTGTATCCACCTTTGTGTCACCTCTGTCCCCCCTTCCCTGCTGTATCCACCTTTGTGTCACCTCTGTCCCCCCCTTCCCTCCTGTATCCACCTCTGCCCCCCTGTGCCCTCAGTGTACCACAACAAAATGTTTACATTTAATGCCGTTCATATTGGCAGGTCGTGAGTCGGGAGCTACCTGTAGTTTACTTTGAAAATTACTTTTTTTTTTAAGTGGGTGCGGGGGGGGGGGGGGGGGGGGGGTTATTTATTAGATTTTTTTTTAACAATCAAATACACTTTTTCTTTAGATGGTATTATACAATGTGCACCCACACAAGTGCTTTAGCAGAGAAGCTATCAGGGGATATCCGCCCGAGAGCAGCTACCTTTCATGTTGATGGCCTGCAGCATCTGTATTCGTGATCTGATCGATGGGATGGCGGGGGTGTCTGGCTTGACTTCCTGTTCCTTCATCCGCAGTAGTGAAGACCAGCTGGTCCGGACCGGCACCTCAGGGCCCCTGACCAGCACGGGGTCTCGGTTTTCTGTCTCTCCTTCCTCCTCTGACGCATTGAACCGCTTCTTCCTGGGCGACCCATTCTCCGTATCTGAGCCTGAGAGGAAACCAAACGGGAAGAATAATGGCACAAAACTACTTCATGTAGCTTAGAGATCGGCGTAAACATTCACCCAACCGCCATCTCTAAGCAACTCCTTCACTCCACTTCAACTGAAAAAGTTGCTTGAACTTGCAAAGAAAATTACTCTAGAACAGGCTTTCTCAACCAAGGTTCCCTGAGTACTCTGCAGGGGTTCCTTGACATTTCCCCCCATTGTGGGGGAAGTATGATAAAGCACATTATAATAAGGGGTACTGTAATACTAAAATGGGGGGCAGAATACTAATGAGCACATTAATAAAAAGCAATAGGATAAGGAGAGGCAGTGTAATAGGGGGCAGGGAAATAAACAGCCACATCTACTTTTTAAGACTAAGCCTCCTGCAAGATAAATGCCGGGGTTCCTCGAGATCCAAAAGTTGTTTGCGAGGTTCCATCAGGGTAAAAAGGTTGAGAAAGACTGCTCTAGAACTTGAGGACATCTCCCGGTAACTCACCTATTTTAAAGTTGGCTATAACAATACTTGGACGTAGATTTCAATCATCCCGCTGCACGCTTCCGCCGCTACGGCCGATAGCGTCACTCTCCCCGCAGTCTGAGACGGACAGGAGGCGATTTCATTGGTTCCTGACCCTGTGATCACTGTAAGCCAATCCCATTAGCTTACATTGATGGACAGTGTCAGGAACCAATGAAAGAGGCTTCTAACCTGCTTACAATACAGCTCAGCCATCGTAAGGACTGCAAAGAGAGGTGCCTGTGGGGATGGAGGAGTGGCGTGACCGGCGAGAGCAGTCGGTATGTGCAGCAATTTGTCAGGAGGCGCCGTTCTTTGGTACCAGCAGTCTCTGGTCCTTAATCTCCCTGGCGTTATGATTACCGGTATTTCCAGATTTAGGGTCTAAAAGCCGTGCAATTTTTTCATAAGCTAGACCTTAAAAGCAAGAAGAAAAACATACTACAGGGAGGTCTGCAGCAGTTCCTGCATGGAACTCACTCAGGCACGGGATTACCACCCTGTACTGAGGCTTTCCGTCCCGGGCCTCACTCGGGATTACCGCTAAGGAAGTTAAATGATACCCAAAGTGACATGTGACATGATGAGATAGACATGGGTATGTACATTGCCTAACATACAAATAACTATGCAGCGTTCCTTTTTTCTTTCTCTGCCTGAAAGAGTTAAATATCAGGTATGTAAGTGGCTGACTCAGTCCTGACTCAGACAGGAAGTGACTATAGTGTGACCCTCACTGATAAGAAAATCCCCTTTTTATCTCTTTCTTGCACTCAGAAGCCATTTTCTGCTAGGAAAGTGTTTTATAGTTGTAATTTCTTATCAGTGAGAGTCACACTGTAGTCACTTCCTGTCTGAGTCAGGACTGAGTCAGCCACTTACATACTTGATATTTAACTCTTTCAAACAGAGAAAGTAAAAAAAGGAACACAGCCTAGTTATTTGTGTGCTAGGCACTGTACATACACAAGTCTATCTCATCATGTCACGTCACTTTGGGTATTCTTTAAGTGGGCAGAGACTGCTGGTACGGAAGTGGTTAAAGGTGATAAATCTTTACAATGCCCACTTGAGGGCTCATTTACACTTGAGCGGGAATCACGCGATTCCCGCTGACCGCAAACCGCTAGCGGTTTTTAAAAACCGCTAGCCCATGTAACACTATGGCAGTGTTCTCACTGCCGCGATCGTGTCGTTTTGCGGTTACCGTTAACCGCAAATGTGTTACATGCAGCGGTTTGCCGGCGATTCAGGCACGATCGCGATTACCATGTATAGAACTGCTAATCGTAATCATTCCCAAAATGCTACTTCATCCAGTGATTTTTTTCGCCTTTAATACGGGAAAAAAAAAAATCACTCCCGCAAAACGCTAGTGGTAATCGCTAGCGTCTTGCAATTCTAGGTGTGAACGGGGCCTGAACGTACACAAAGCTTTAGAACACAAACACAACCGTCATATCTAGAAAGAGTACACAAACTGCAGGAGGGACGGGAAAAACTCACAAAGACGTTTGAGTGGCAGACGTTTAATGTCCATTTCCCGATGTGATGACCTGTTTGGGGGAGAGAAAGACAAATTATACGGGGCTAAGAAGGAAGAATCAATTAAAGGATTCCTGTAAGCACCCAGGGAAGAAAAAGTTAGCAAGTCACCCAAGAAGAGGGAAGGTTTTGGACCCCCTACAGCCTTCCAAGTCCTCTCTGTGTCCCCCCATTCCACTGAGGGTCAGAAGACGATCGGCTCTGTGCTGCGCAGTGCGGAGCCACTGGACTTCAGAAGCACTCAGAGATTTCTGCAGCATGCATCCGATTCCCATACAATGATTGATAGCCACACTTAGATCTCCCTGCAAACATTCCCGGAAACTACGTGGAAATCCGCATCCAGAAGAACGGATGCAGAATGCAACATGCAGGTGGGAATAGGCCCTAACTGCCCAGGACTCCGCAGCCCTGCTAACTGCTTAAAAGAGAACCCGAGGCGGGTTTTAAGAATCCTATTAGCACACAGAGGCTGGTTCTGCATATAATCATCAGCCTCTGTTACTATACTGTGCCCCCCAGGCCCCCCCCCCCCTGCGCTCTGGTGCTAGTGACACTTAGCGTGTCGCTAGCAGGCTGTTTACATGCAGACTGTCACTCTCCGCCACTCCCCACCTGCGTCCCTTCCCTCCAATCAGCTTACAGGAGGTGGGGAGGGGAGGGACGCAGGCAGGGAGCGGCGCTATAGAGGAGGCGGGGGAGCAGCGGAGAGTGACAGACTGCATGTAAACAGCCTGCTAGCGACACGCTGCGTGACGCTAGCACCTCGGTTTCTTTTGGGGGGGGGGGGACAGCAGAACGTGGGGGGGGGGGGGCACAGTATAGTAACAGAGGCTGGGCATTATATGCAGAAACAGCCTCTGTGTGCTAATAGGATTCTTAAAACCCACTGCGGGTTCTCTTTAAAAAAAAACTTTGCTTTCAGCAGAAGTGACATTTTCAGACAGGGAGAGGCAGGCTTGGGGCACTGTTCCCTCCCCATTGTGTCCTTCTCCATCCCCGCCAGTGTGCCTGTTCATTGTGACCCGGCAGCAGGTATGTAACGTGACTACATATCGGAAAATGTTCATGAACCTTCGACCGATATGTGTGCATAAATAGTATATGGACATATCTGTATATCTGTAGTACAGGTATAAAGACAAACAGAAAAAATGGTCTTGTGCACCTGTTAGCATAATCCAAGCAAGTCTATTTATTGCACACAAAAGTCGCACAGTGGTGTCCTTTACATGGAGCGAAAACAGCACAAAACACTTAAAGAGGAGCTGTTAGGTATAGGGTCTCAGAGAAAATAAACACATATATCAGTAGCTAAAGATTGGCTGTACTTACATTACATATGCATTTCACTGTCCACGTTTGGATTTCACAGAATTTGTATATAGTATATGCAGAGATAGATGCTCCTGACAGCTCATGGCAGGCTCCATGTTTGTGAAGCCAAATGTGTCGTCATGTCCTGCCTGCTTCTGATCACAGATACACTCGTTCTTGAACAACACGGTGTGCAGTGAATATTAATGAGCCATGTGGCTAGGAACAATAGCTGACTCCTGCAGTGTAGTCTGCCCGAGATTTATCAGTGCTGTGGCTAGGAACAATAGCTGACTCCTGCAGTGAAACTCTGCCCCGAGATTTATCAGTGCTAGCTCTGGACTGATTACACAAGCTGCTGTACCGTCTCATTAGCAGCCGAGGGGAGGGCCCCAGAATGCTTTGCAGTTTAGCTGCGGCTTGCGTCTTTATGGGTCTATAACAGACTTTAAGATAAGCACACATCAAAGGTAACTGAAATGTTTATCTTCACTAATGGCTTTTGAGCTTCCTTCTAAACTGTTTAACACAGGAGAATAGAGGTTTAAATTAGCTTCTGCAGCCTGACAGTTACTCTTTAAAAAAATGTTGCTGTACAGAAAAAAAAATCTTTAAAAACCAAAAGTCATCAATTCACCGCTAAATATGGCTGATTAGCAGGGTCGGAGGTCTTAAAGGACAGGTAAGAGGGATAGGGAGGCTGCCATTTTTATTTTCTTTTAAAGTGGACCCAAACCAAACATTTTTTTAATTCAAAATATTTAGTTGCACCACTCTGACACATACAAAGATAAATAAACACTCCTTCAAACCTATGAGCATTTCAGTGCATGCTTTTCACCCTTCTCTTATCATTACTAGGGTTATACTGGGGGCAGCCATTAGCAATTCCTCCATTACCGGACACCTCCTACTCCACCAGCCTGCCGGATTCTGTCCTGGCAATATGAAAGGAAGGGAGAGGTTTCTCCAATAAATGTAAAATATTTTATATTTGTCATCATGCAGCTGAAAAAAGGCTGCTATTTATTATTATAATTTAGAAAATAGATTTTATTTCTGAAATCTTGTATTTTTAGTTTGGGTCCACTTTAAGCAATACTAGTTCCCTGGCATCCTGCTCATCCTCTGCCTCTAATACTTTTAGCTATAGCCCCTGAACAAGCATGCAGCAGATCAGGCGATTCTGACACCACTGCAGCCACCTAGATCAGCAGGGCTGCCAGGCAACTGGTATTGTTTAATAGGGAATAAATATGGCAGCCTCCATATTCTTCTCACTACAGTTGTCCTTTAATGACTCAAAGCGTCCCTGCAGTCAAGGAAGCACTACCTAAGTCACTCATGCATTCGTCTCAACCAAACAAATATCCAGCAGCTGCCTCCCTCTAACAGGCATAAGTCCATATATATGCTGTTAAACATGTATGCATAGATAGATGGCTGGCCGAGTGACAAAACACTTCCTCCATATCCACAATTACATGGCAGAATGTTAGTTCTTCAGCAAGGCAGAAACATGCAGCGGGTTAGGGTGTGGCAAACTTCCATGCAGTAATATGATTGGTTGTAAAGGCAGCCATACACTCATAGATTTGCAGCAGATTCAACCATCAGATAGATTTCTGTCAGATGCCTGTCAAGTCGAATCTTACAAGAATCTGATAAGTGCCACACACTAGGAACAGATTTCCAATAGATTTCAGAATGAAATCTATTGGAAATCGATCTAAATGCATTATTGGACCATTAGATCCAATGCAACTCTATAGCTGGCCATACACTGGCCCGATTTGCCGCCGTTTCGACAGCAGATTCGATCACTGGGATCGAATCTGCTGCCAATCGTTCGCGCTACACGCCGAATTTTGATCCATTTTGTCCGATCCCGTTGATCGCTCCGTGCGGAAGATTACCGTTGATCGCCCGCGGGTAGGGAGCGCGTCGCTAGCGGCGTTCGAGTACCCGACGACCGACGCAATAGAGCCGCATACATTACCTGCTCCGCCAGCACGACTACCCCCGGTCACCGCTGCTCCGTGTCCGCACTGGTCTAGTCTCCGGCATGCTTCAGTTCCTCCTGCCCGGGAGGAAGTTTAAACAGTAGAGGGCGCTCTACTGTTTAAACTTCCTGCCGGGCAGGAAGAAGTAAAGCATGCCGGACCTGGAGACCAGAGCGGAGAAGACAGCGGAGACCTGGGGACTGGAGTCGCGCCGGCGGAGCAGGTAATGTATGCGTGTATGCGGGCGGGGGGAGCGGCGGCAGCACCACCACCACAGATTGTGAACGGTTCCAGGCTGAAATCGGTTCACAATCTGTTTGCAGTAAAGGTAGCCATACGATCCCTCTCTGATCAGATTCAATCAGAGAGGGATCTATCTGTTGGTCGAATCTGATGACAAATCAACCAGTGTATGGCCACCTTTAGGGCCATAGATTTTACATCCTGTCAAATAGATAAAATTGTCTGCAAATCGATCGATTTGATTTCTGATAAATCGATTGATCGATGGCTGAAATTGACCAGTGTATGGGACCCTTAAAGAGACTCCGTAACAAAAATTGCATCCTGTTTTTTATCATCCTACAAGTTCCAAAAGCTATTCTAATGTGTTCTGGCTTACTGCAGCACGTTCTACTATCACCATCTCTGTAATAAATCAACTTATCTCTCTCTTGTCAGACTTGTCAGCCTGTGTCTGGAAGGCTGCCAAGTTCTTCAGTGTTGTGGTTCTGTGATGCATCTCCCCCCTCCTGGCCCCTCTATGCACACTGCCTGTGTGTTATTTAGATTAGGGCAGCTTCTCTCTTCTCTCTTATCTTTTACAAGCTGGATAAATCATCCTCTGAGCTGGCTGGGCTTTCACATACTGAGGAATTACATACAGGAAGAGCTGTCTGCACTCTGCATTAAGAAACAGCCTGACACTTCAGTGGAAGATAGCTGCAGGGGGAAAGAAAAACACAAATGATCTCTTGAGATTAAAAAGGAAGGCTGTATACAGCCTGCTTGTGTATGAAATTTATTTTCTATGTGTGGACATTCTGTACATCAACCTACTTCCTGTTTTGGTGGCCATTTTGTTTGTTTATAAACAAACTTTTTAAAACTGTTTTTAACCACTTTTAATGCGGCGAGGAGCGGCAAAATTGTGACAGAGGGTAATAGGAGATGTCCCCTAACGCACTGGTATGTTTACTTTTGTGCGATTTTAACAATACAGATTCTCTTTAAGTATACTTGTGGCAGTCCAGATAGCAGAGATCTCCATTAGCATATGCTCCGCTTTGCTCCCCTATGCGTTACAGCAGCTAATCAACCACTACGCTGTGAGCTCCAACACAGAGTCTCAACACCTGAGCGGGGATGAGCAGGGTAACCGACACACTCATAGTTTACTGCGGTATGTAACGTGACTACGTACAGGCCGCAAGGTCACAGGGGAGCAGATAGCCAGGGGCCATGTGATCCTCTGCGGCAGCTGGCCCAAGCGTAGCTCGGGGTTACCGCCAGGGAGGTTAAACACTAAAATGCAATCTGGATTACACCAATTCCAAACAAGGAGATCTGCATTAATTCAGAAAAAAATGAGCCATTTATCATCGTTAAGTACCAAGCACAGATACCTAATACATTCCTTGTACGAATCCTTGGAATTTCAGAGCTAGTTACATCCATGACTGTAGTCTAGTCAGCAAAGCAAAGGAGTGTGCCCAGGTGCAGCTATGGACAGCCTATACCTTATTGAGTATTTCTGTTCGCTTCCTATCCACCAGCCTAGTCTAGGCCAACATCAGAATCCCCAGGATTCAAGATGAAAGGAGTGCATTTCAGAGGTCTCAGTTATATAGGTCTTAAAGAGAATCTGTATTGTTAAAATCGCACAAAAGTAAACATACCAGTGCGTTAGGGGACATCTCCTATTACCCTCTGTCACAATTTTGCCCCTCCTCGCCGCATTAAAAGTGGTCAAAAACAGTTTTAAAAAGTTTGTTTATAAACAAACAAAATGGCCACCAAAACAGGAAGTAGGTTGATGTACAGCATGTCCACACATAGAAAATACATCCATACACAAGCAGGCTGTATACAGCATTCCTTTGGAATCTCAAGAGATCATTTGTGTGTTTCTTTCCCTCTGCAGCTATCATCCACTGAAGTGTCAGGCTGTTTCTTCCTGCAGAGTGCAGACAGCTCTGCCTGTATGTAATTCCTCAGTATGTGAAAGCCCAGCCAGCTCAGAGGAGGATTTATCCAGCTTGTAAAAGATAAGAGAGAAGAGAGAAGCTGCCCTAATCTAAATAACACACAGGCAGTGTGCAGAGAGGGGCCTGGAGGGGGGAGATGCATCACAGAACCACAACACTGAAGAACTTGGCAGCCTTCCAGACACAGGCTGACAAGTCTGACAAGAGAGAGATAAGTTGATTTACTACAGAAATGGTGATAGTAGAACGTGCTGCAGTAAGCCAGAACACATTAGAATAGCTTTTGGAACTTGTAGGATGATAAAAAAACAGAACACAAAAGAGTTTGTCAGCACCCCAAGTAATAATGACTGCGTGTGCTGGGGTAGAGCATGTATACATAGTACTAAAGAGAAAAGATACCCCTATACACAGCACCACTGCAGACCATATGTATCAATCAAAAAAATATTTTTATTACAAGCTTTGCAAACACATATCAATGATACACAAACATTTAAAAACATCTAAAAACAGCATAATATTGTATTTCCAGCCATATTCAACATAATGGGCCTGCTAGATATAATAATCTATTAGGTTCAGTCTCAGTGGATGTATAACCTGTAACCACTGGGGGCTCAGAGAATGAGCCCCCTCGTGGATGAACCCGGGTTCAGTAAGAATTATAAAGTGCAAAAAATTGGAACCATGAAAGTGCATATAGTGCTACACAAAAACAATCATTCAACATATGCAATAACTGTGCAACCTATCAGACTAAAAGTGCAGTTTGAATACAGTCAGAGTCACTAATGACCAAGTGGAAGCAGCCTATTAGGATCTGCAAAGAAGTGAATAAGTAAAAGATACTTAGCCGGGTATGAAAAGAAAGGCAAGCCTGCATGCAGCCAGTTAGAATAACGCGATGAGTTACAACTCAGTACTGTGAATTGGCACATAGAATTGTATGGGCAGTGAGCTGACATGCAGAATTATTCTGCAACGCAACTGAACACTGAACTAGACAGGAGAAAAGAAGAGGGACAGGTGTCGGCACTGCTGTATTCCTTTTAATCCATAGTGAGGCACATCAAATACAGTACTCGTGAAAGTGAATAATTGTAGAACATACTGGTGCTTGGAGTGATGTGGGTAGCAGTGGGTGCTGGGTACTGTTAGCCTGACAGCCGTATACAGCAGTGCAGACACCTGCCCCTCTTTTCTCCTGTGCAGTTCTGTTATGGTCAGAGCACACAGTCACACCTGAGTGAGTGAAGCGAAGTGGTTTTTGCCAAACTCCCGCTCATATTAATTGGTACTTGCCGCAGTGCCAACCACCCCTTTTCCTTGTCCATTCATTTGCACTGTGAACTTGCCCTTAGTGATGGTGAACCTATGGCACGCGGAGCCGTCTCTGTGGGCAGGCGTGCTGTGTTCATCACCACTGCTGAGCCGGAAAGGCCGCTTGTCGCAAGGCTACCGCCTGGTCCTTGCTGTGCTTCCGGTGCCATCCCCACCGCCGCTGCCCGAACCCCACTCTCTCAATCACAGTAATAGACCTCAGAACCCGGGGCAACAGCGGAGCCAGAGAGGTACACGCTACCCCTGTCTGGTGCAAATGCGAAAGTGACATCATTAGTCACTTCCTGGACTACGCTGGGCGCGGGCAGCTTGTGCGCTCTCTCTGGCTTTGCTGTTGCCACAAATTCTGAAGACTATTACTGTGACTGAGAGTGGGGCTCAGGCAGTGGCACTGGGAGCACAGTAAGAACCGGGCGGTCGCCGCAGATCTGTGGTCAGTAATAGCACCCCCTGCCCCAGCCTACACCCTGCACCCAGTCTGCACCTTGCCCCAGCACCTTTCCCCAGCCAGCAGCACCCTACCCCACCCAGCACTTTGCACCATTCCCAAGCCTGCACCTTACAACCTGCCACAGCCAGCAGCACCCTACCCCAGCCTGCACCTTGCTCCCTAGCCAGCACCCACCAGCACTCAGCCTGCACCTCGCAACCTGCTCCAGCTAGCACCCTGCCCTCACCCAGCCCCCCACCATCCAGGCCAGCATCACCACCAGCCAGGCCTCAACAGACACAGGACTGTGGTAGAGATTAAAGTCTAATCAGACTGTGAGCTCCTCTGAGGACATTCAGTGACAAGACTAAACATATACACACTGTAAAGCGCAGCAGAAGATGTCAGCACTATATATAGCAAATACTAAATAATATATGTATTTATTATGGGGGGGGGGTTGTAGAGAGAAAAACCTGAACATGTGGATATTGGGGGGAGAGGAGTACATGTGGATATTGAGGGGGGAGGGATGTACATGTGTATATTGGGGGGAGATGTACATGTGGCTATTGGGGGGAGAGGCATACATGTGGATATTGACAGGAGAGGAGTACATGTGGATATGGGGGGAGAGGCGTACCTGTGGATGTTGGGGGGGGGGGGGGGGAGAGGCGTACATGTGGATATTGGGGGGGGGGGGAGGCATACATGTGGATATTGGGGAGGGGGGGGGGGAGGTGTACATGTACATGTGGATATTGGGGTAGCATGGTGGCGTAGTGGTCAGCGCTCTCGCCTTATGGCGCTGGGTCCCTGGTTTAAATCCCAGCCAGGTCAACATCTGCAAGGAGTTTGTATGTTCTCCCCGTGTCTGTGTGGGTTTCCTCCGGGCACTCCGGTTTCCTCCCACATCCCCAAAACATCCAGATAAGTTAATTGGCTTCCCCCTAAATTGGCCCTAGACTACAATACATACACAACATGATACATAGATAGACATATGACTATGGGAGGGACTAGATTGTGAGCCCCTCTGAAGGTCAGTTAAGTGACAAGACAATATACTCTGTACAGCGCTGCGGAAGATGTTGGCGCTATACAAATACTTAAATAATTGTGGGAGAGGTGTGCACAGAAGAAAGATGGAGCAGGTGTATTAATACAGGAGGACTCATGGGGTATAAATCCTGAATTGAGTATATTTCTATAGCAATGATCAGGGTGTATACAGGGGGAGTGTGGAGGAGACATGTTGCAGTCTATTCACATTATTGATCAGATATATTATACAAGATATAATATGGGGCTGGATACACAGGTAATGCAGGTAAATGGGGCGTAGCCTTGCTGCAGCACACACACATTATACATGCATGAGACATATACAGTAATACACAATATATGGGGGCGGGGCTGTATACAAGCATGATATGATATATACAGGTTCTGGGGGGAGGGGGCACCCGGGGGTCTCACCTGCTCCCGTCACTCCGACTCCAGTGACTTTCCCACCAGTTCAATCTCCGCGCCTAACTGAAGAATGCGGCAGTCCGGGCACTAGAGCAGAGCCGGCCATTTGCCCGAAGCCTCGCCCCTTTACCACGTCTGCGCTGCGGCCGCCATGCTGGAGACCAGGGGACGCTGGGCCTCTGCTGTCCAGCCGGGTGCGGAGCTGATTGGCTGGCGGGGGCGTGACGGCGGCGAATCGGAGCGCTGCGCTGATGGCCCGGCACGCTGTGATTGGTGGAGGCTGAGAGAGGGCGGGATTTTCGCGTTTTACCCTCAGGTGACGTTCCATAGTCTGCGCATGCGCAAGAAGAGATTGGCCTGTCACTGTGCAGCTGGAAGCTCGTGGGGTGAAAATGTTTGCAACAATGTAACATTTGGTTACCAGTTGCATTAATTTATAGCTAAAGCTATCAGAAATTGCAACCTAAGCATTGATTCAAGCTGTTCTTATCAGAAAATGCAACCCGACCTAACCCAAGCCTCAGGCTAGGTGCACACATAGCAGAGGACATTTTTGCCGCTAAATAGGGCCCGTTTCTACTGGTGCAGATTCCGCGCCAAATCAGTAGAGTTTCCCAGCAGGGCAAACTGCGCGGGGAAACGCTGCCATAGGGAACAATGGCATCACCGGCCGAATCGCTTGCGCTAACGCCCGGGTGCGACTCCCATAGCCGTGCCATTCGTCTCAGTATCCACACACCAGGGAGTGACGCCGCGCGTCTAGCAGACGCGTGCGTCACTAGTGGAAACGCATACCACCCAACTTTTTGAGATAAGAAAGAGGGACACTTAAGCCATGCCCCTGCCACACCCTTAATCACACCCCAAACACAACCCTAGTCACGCATACCATAAAGATTTCATAAGAAAAATATCTTATTTTATAATTCAAATCACACTGGTCCTTTCTATCCTGGTTCATTTTCCATCATACTAACACTTGAAAATAAGAAATATATTAATTTAGAGGATGGGAATAAAGTTTAGAGTCAGTTAAACACATTTTTTCAGTAGATAAAATACATATATTTGCATATATCTGTACATCAGTCCTGAAAGAGGGACAAATGAGGGAGAAAGTGGGACAGGGCTCCCAAAGAGGGACTGTCCCTCTAAAAGAGGGACAGTTGGGAGCTATGGAAATGGGCCCTGATGGAAGTCTATGGGCCGCAGGAAAAAACGCATATAAAAATGCATATGCATTTTTAAACCTGCATTTTTAAAAACGCTGCTTTTGTTGCATAATATTCATAAACGCAGCAAAAACGCACATAATGAAAGTCAATGGAAACGCAATAGTATGCGTTTTCCATGCGTTTTATATGAGTTTTTCTTTGTTTGCTGTATTTCCACTTCCTGTTGTCTTCCTAGTGATTTGCATAAATGGAAATATAAAAACGCATGAAAAATGCATCGCAAATTCAGTTAAAACGCACACAGCATTACCATAAAACATGACATAAACCGCAGCCTTTCTCGTTATGCTATGTGTGCTCCCAGCCTCACACAGAACCCTCCTCTACTGGGCAACTAATAACTCAGATGCTGTATATGTGCCCATCAATGATATACTTGTTTTTTGTACAATCTTTTCTGTGTTAACGTGCGTACACACTTGTGATGGATGTCGCCCACCAGAGATCGGAGACCGATCCCCTTGTATGACATCACTGGGCCGGGCTGTACGGACATGAAGTCAGCTGTGTAGCTGATAAAGCGTTCTGTTGCTCCGCAGGGGGCGGAGTGATGATGGAGTGGCGCGTTTGTGACGTCATTGAGCAGTGGGATCAAAGTAATCGGCTGTCGTTCAGGTGAATTGATCCGCCGACGTCTTCTGTACACACGCCGGATTATTGTCTGAGACATTCGTTATTGGCCACCTCAGCTAATTTTAGTTAAGCGTATGTCCGAGCCTTAACTCCTGGCATGCATCCAAGATAAACTTTTACTCATTGCATAATTGTGTTCCTTTCCTATTGTTTATAGGGCATTCCTCAAGCCAAAGACTTTTTTTTTTTTTGTTTTAATACTCTTATTCCCTATAAACTAAACAAGCTTCGCCCACAGCTCCTTTTGTGTCCTGGCACTGTAGCAAGGGCTTATGGGAGCTCAGTCTGGGCAGGAGGAGGTTACTAGCCATTGATTTCAGAGGCAGGAGGGAGGAGGAGAGGGGACTGAATTTACACACAGGCAAGCTGATAGCATCTCCAGCCCTCAGCCTGTGACAATGTGATTGTCTTACAGTGATGACAGCCTCAGGAGCCAATGAAATTGTCTCCTGACCTGCTCACACAGCTCTGCTGTCATAGTGACGGCAGATAGAGGTGCCTGCGGCAATGGGGGATGATTGAAATCTACGCCCTGCCAGGAATAACAGGTTCCAAACACGGCGTAGATTTCAATCATCGCGGTCTGGAAGTGGTTAATATGAGGGACTACCTAAATATTCATTAAAATGATATTATTATTTATTTATAAAGCGCCAACATATTCCGTGGCGCTGTACAATATAAGAAAACAAACAAGGGATACATAATGATACAGACAATGATATACATCAAATATGAACACTGATACAAGATACAGCACTGCTGATTACAATTTGATTTTACATGATGACTAAAATGCAATTAAATTAATAACAGTCCATGACACAAAAGGGTGAGAGCCCTGCCCTTGCGAGCTTACAATCTAAAGGAATGGGGTGGAAACAAGAGGTGGGGATGTATACAGTATATGTACAGGCAGTGCGTAATTAGGTTATTTAGTGGGTGCATGGCCTAAGCTAGAGAATATGCTTGTTGGAAAAGGTGGGTTTTGAGGGATTGTTTAAAGATTTCAAAGGTGGGAGAGTGGCGGATGTGTTGTGGAAGGGCATTCCAGAGGAGGGGTGAGGCACGTGAGAAGTCTTGTACACGTGAATGTGAGGAGGTAATTGTAGAAGAGGATAGAAGAAGCTTGTGTGCAGATCTGAGATTGCGGTTGGGTTGGTATCTGGAGACTAGTGAGGAGATGTACAGGGGAGAGAGATTGTGGAGAGCTTTGTAGGTTATGGTTAAGAGTTTGAACTGAATCCTCTCATTAATTGGTAGCCAGTGAAGTGCTTGGCAGAGAGGAGCAGCAGAGGAAGAGCGAGAGGAGAGATGAATGAGTCGAGCAGCAGAGTTCAGTACAGAATTGAGCGGTGTTAGTCGGTTAGTTGGAAGTCCACCAAGCAATATATTGCAATAGTCCAATCGAGATATAATAAGAGCATGTACTAACATTTTGGTTGTGTCATGGGAGAGAAAAGGTCGGATACGTGCTATGTTTTTCAGTTGGAAATGGCAGGAGCTGGTTAGGGAGTTAATGTGAGGAGTAAATGAGAGAGAAGAATCAAATATTACCCCCAAGCACCGTGCTTTGGGAACTGATGTTATAGACGTGCTGTTAACATTTATTGTAAGATCAGGCAAAGGGGTGGACAGGGATGGTGGAAAGACTATTAGTTCAGTTTTATTCATATTAAGTTTTAAGAAGCGAGAGGACATGAAAGAGGAAATAGCGGACAGGCAGTCGGGAACCCATGTGAGGAGGGAGTTAAGGTCTGGGGCCGAGAGGTACAGTTGTGTATCGTCTGCATATAGGTGGTATTGGAAACCAAATAAGTTGATTAAAGAGAACCCGAGGTGTGTTTAAAGAATGTTATCTGCATACAGAGGCTGGATCTGCCTATACAGCCCAGCCTCTGTTGCTATCCCAAACCCCACTAAGGTCCCCCTGCACTCTGCAATCCCTCATAAATCACAGCTGTGCTGTGAGGCTGTATTTACATCTGTAGTGTCAGTCTCAGCTGCTCCCCCGCCTCCTGCATAGCTCCGGTCCCTGCCCCCGTCCCTTCCCTCCAATCAGCAGGGAGGGAAGGGATGCAGGCGGGGACCGGAGTTCTGCAGGAGGCGGGGAGAGCAGCAGACTAACACTATAGAGATAAACACAGCCAGCTCTGACAAGCTGTTTGTCAGCAGCGTGGCTGTGATTTATGAGGGATTGCAGAGTGCAGGGGGACCTTAGGGGGGTTTGGGATAGCAACAGAGGCTGGGCTGTATAGGCAGATCCAGCCTCTGTATGCAGATAATATTCTTCAAACCCACCTCGGGTTCTCTTTAAGTTACCAAGACCGTGCATGTAGATGGAGAAGAGGAGGGGACCGAGGACAGAGCCTTGAGGTACCCCTACAGACAGAAGATGTGAAGAGGAGGCCTGGACTGAATAAGAAACAGTGAAAGCAGTTTACCCTTCTAATACAGCAAAGTCCCGAGGATCGCCTGGTGCCGGATGCATGTGCTTGCCGGGAGCAACCGGTCGAAAAAGCACAAGCTTTTCCCTGCTAACTTAAATACTCCAGCGCCGTCTTCTACCCTCCCTGTACCTCGTAGCGGATCTCCCCGTCTTCCATGCACAGCTGCCTGTGAGTCACATAACCCAGAAAGCAGAAAATGAAATGATTGTAGATCTTGTATTTTTCACCACCAATTGGGCTTTATGGGGTTGATATTTGTTTTCAGTAATTACTTTATTTTCTATGCATTTTAAAGGGAAATACAAGGAAAAAATAAAAAAATACACTATTTCTCCAATGTCACCCCCTATAGTTTTAATATAAACGCTGCTACTGTACATAAAACCCACACATTGTATCTGTCCATTTGTCCTGGTTATCACAAGATTTTAATTATGTCCCTAGTACAAAGTATGCTTTCGAACTTGTAGGTGGTGAAGCACTCCCCTAAAAATCAAGCAATGATGTGCCAGGGCTTTTCTGGCAACACTCCGGAATCTTAAAGACAGAAAAGGAAGGAAGCCGCCACCATCTGATGTATTTATGCTCTTTTAATAAATAGCAACATGCTAACAGCCAATCTGCGACGTTTCGAGGGGAAATGCCTCTTTCTCAAGCAATGCTGTGCATGACAAAAAATGAACAATAGACAAACATCCTTATATACCTATGACATGGACATATGGCAGCCAATCAATTTTGTGTCCATGTTACGGCCAGAACCCGAAGTGTGGCCACTTCTAGTTCTGGCCGGCCACTTCGGGTTCTGGCCGGCCAATGTGCGAAGTGGCCGCAGCGCAGCGGCCAATGTTAGAAATGGAATGTTTCCTTTTATTATTGTTAAGCTTGGAGGTGTATTCTCCACAGTCAGCATGCAACACATAAGCTGACGTGAAGGAGGTACACACACTAGCACAAGGAATCAGGATATCCCCAGTTTAGTGGAGGAGAGGACTGACTCCAATAGGAGATTGTGGTGCACAGAGCCGGTGCAGATCCGAACAGCCACAAACAACACTTTCGTAATAACGTCTCAGCGCAAAGTAGCGCTGAGCGCATAAACCAGGACTGAGGAGATCAGGACAGGTAGACAGAATGAACGCTTGCTTAACTAGCCACTACTTAGTGACAGCAAGCGTCCACAATAAAACAGACTGGAATGAGGTAGCCAATGCGTTAGCAGCGATGGCGTGCCTCACAAAGACAGGACAGGATAGTCAGGGAATAGCAGGATCAAGATAGATGAACGTAACACAGATAAATATACAATAAGTATGATTTCCTAGCGTATTACAATTACAGCTATCAATGAAACTATTTGTAACGTCTGACTAACATATGTATATATCGGCAATGAACCGATATATGACATAAGCAGGAACTCTGACTAAGACTGGAGTAATACAGGGAACAGGACTCAGAAGGATTCGCTATCTCTTCGCAGAGATGAACGCAATCCACAAACAGGACCAGGAACAGGATAACTAGCTCAGCGTGCTGGAACGCTGACTAACGGAACACAGGATATAAACAGTTTGTGTACGTATATATCAGCGACACTGATGTATCAACGTAACACGAATACAAGGAAAATAATAAACGTGCAAGTATGCGTATATATTGGCGATGAACCAATATATGACACAAGACAAGCAAAGTAACAACTTCTAGAAACAAGAGCAGAACTAGGAGGACTCGCTGACCCCTTCGCAGGAGTCAGCGCAGTCCACACGGACTAGGAACGAGGTGGGGCACGGGCAGAGTAACAGACAGGATCTGAGACTATGGTAGCCCATGAGACATTGCAGGAAGCAGTTCTTTATACTGAGGTCATCCAATGGGAGCAGACCTGCAGATTCCCACACAAGTGAATGGTAATTAATCACAGGCTGATAGCAGGAAAAGGCAGACAATGATATGCAGCCTGCAGGAAAGGGACTGCCCCTCCACTGCAGCAGACAATGTCTGTTTACACAAAAGCATATTAAACTGTCATTAACCTCAGAGCGACTGCAGATGGAATCAGCAACCAGTTCAAGTGCAAACCAAACTATGCAAGCAAATGCATGTAATGACATTAGAACTGCTTGGTTTGCAATACCACTGCAGTCAGCAGTAAACGCTGCAGAAGCGATCATAACAGTACCCCCTCCCTTAAACGCGGCCTCTGGACGCCTATAAAAACTGACATATTTCTCCTGAACCACCCAAACCAAAAAATCAGAAGTGGGAAATCCAGCAAACTGATCTGACTGAAAATTCATGAAGGTCGGATCAGCCCGACAAAACCAAATTCCCGAATCAGTCTCACCAAAACTAGACTAATTGGAACCAGAACCTACCGAACCATGCCCGTCAGCACTACAAGCCTCAGTGTGATACCCATCGCCTTCCAGGGACTGTCCAAAAACGCCAAAGCCTTTGCAATGCCCACCGGAACTGTCCTTACCAACACAAAACCCACTGTTGAACCAGTCCAAGGTACCAGGACAAGTTTCCTCAGAGATCTCCCAGAACACTTGGAAGCTCCAAAGAGATCCCCACAGGTCAGTACGCCCCTTAGGCTCACATGGAGAACTATCAAGAACCCCTATGGAACCCAGGGCAACTCCAGAGTCAGGGTCACAAGGACAAACATCAAGATCAGGGCTTTTAGGGACCAGAACCATCTCCGGGCATGCAGGCCAACCGGCAACATCAGAACATGTCTCCACTAGGGAAGCACGTGAGCACGCTAACACAGACACATCTGGGCACTCTGGCACAAGAGAAACCTCTGGGCATGTCAAGGAACTGCGAACCTCAAAGTCAGTCAAGACAGGACCGAAACCAGAACTGGGCAAAAAAAAATCATCATGACTAGACTTCACAGTTACTGGATTCTCACTAAAAAATGCAGGATCAGACTTAGATGTCGCTGATTCCAGCAGGGTTATTAACAAATCATGTTCAGGGGCATTTACAAGACAGGGCAAATCTTCTGATGTATGCACTGAACTAGACAAGGTTCCCATAGCTTCTTCTGGACTAGACAGAGACTCATCAAATACACTGGATTGGAGCTCATGAAGGGCTGCAAAACAAGTCAGTAGTGCAGCAATCCCCACTGAACTAGGCAAAACTGAGAAACTCACTGGACAGGAAGGGGACTCTGGAACTACTGCCACACCGGGCAGAAAACCAGAATTTTCCAGGATACAGGGCTGGGTTTCAGAAACACTCATTAACCCGGACTGAAATTCTGAAATTTCTATTATTTTTTCCAGCGAGTCAGAATTATCCATGTTACAGGGCAAGACTTCTGAAACATTCAGAGGACAGGGCTGGAGTTCCTCGGCTGTTACAACACTGGAGAGGGACTCAACAACATTGGTTAAATCAGACTGTGTACAGGGCAAGGTATCTAACACACTTGCTGACGAGGACAATATTTCAATGGCTTCTGCTTTGCTGGGCAGAAATTCATCAAGTTTTATTAGAGCAGACTGTAATTCCAAAACAGCTGCTAGACAAGTGAATATTACTGCAACACCAACTGAGCTAAGCAGTGCCTCAGACTCCTCTGCTAGAGGGTTTGAAGTATCCAAAGTACTGGGTGAAGCATAAGACTCTGCGACCACAGCTTCACTGGACAGGATCACTGAACAGTCCATATTGCAGGGCAAAACCATGGAAGCACCTGCTGGACAGCATAATGATTCTGTGACCTGAGTTTCATTGGGAAGATCTACTGCACAATTCATGGTACAGGGCAAATTTACTAGAACATTTTCTGAACAAGGTAATAATTCTACGATTTCAGGTTCACATAGCAGATGCTCTGAGCTATTCATGAAACTAGAGTGAGGTGTAGAGACAGGAAGATCAAGACACAAAGTTTGTGCATCTGAAGCACTATTCAATTGGAAAATTGGAAAATTCAGATGCTGGGGTTCTGAGGTTTCTAGACAGGATTGCTGGGACTCAGAAACTAATGTAGTGCATCTACTGGCATCTGCTGGATCAGACAGAAGTTGAACTTTATTAACACAGGTAATTTCTGCAGAAGTGTTTGCAGAGACAGGCAAGATTTTTCTGGTGTCTGTTTCACTGAACAAAGACTCATGAGTACTGGCTAGGCTGGACTCAGAAGTCAGCAGGACCTCTGGATTCTCTGCTGAGAAATTTGTGCAGGGCAAAGTTAAGAAAGTATCAGTGGCTTTTGTTTTACTGGGAAGTAACACTGAGTTATCCATGGTACAGGGTGGAGTTACAGGAACATTCACAAGACATGGCAGGGACTCAGTAACTGGAGAAGTGGGACAGTCTCCAATTGACAGTGTGTCTTCCCTGGTATCAACTGATTGAATCGCATAAAAATCGTCCAAAATCATCTTCCACACATCGATCAATGGAACCACAAAGTCATACCCACACACACCAGTTTTTATTAGGTTATAGGCAGACTTAATGCATGCATTCAATACTAATTCACTTTTTGCACTGTAAAACTGACAAAATGAACTTGCATCTTTCTTCCATTCATAGACCAGAGCTTCCATCTCTCCTTTCTCAAATGGAGGATCCCATGCATACTTAACAGCTGAGCATTCCGGCTGATCATAGTTTGCAAATGTGTTAGTGGCAGAAACATACATTGGGTTATTTAGCAGGTGATTGGCCGATTTCTTATTCCTAAGGATCTCCAATACCTGTAGCAAATGTTGAACTGTAGTGTATGCAAATTTCCCTTGCTGCACGAATAAATTGATCTGTTCAATACTCTGTAATATATCTTCATAATCATATTCAGATAATTCATTTAAACAAGAACTTTTATTTTCCCTGGCTAGCAATGAAAGTTCATTAGTAGTTTCATAGGTCCATTTGACTCCCCTGAATGGTGACTGAATTTCATTATCTGCTACTAGCGGAGTCTCATTACAGATCTGATGCGCAGTCGCCAAGGGCAACGACTCCGCTGATTGTAACGCTTTTCTTTTGGAGCGTTTACGTTTGGCTTTAGACCCTGCTGCCTTAGCAGAAGAAAAGTTATCAGAACAATTATCTGCTTGCTGATTATTTTTGTAGGCAGTAGAAGGAGCAGCTGATTGACAAGCTGCCAGGAGCTTATCAAAAGGGCTAGGCAAATCGGTTTTGCGCAGCCAGTTATGGATCACAAACGCTAGAATTTCCAGTGGTCTCTCTTTTAAATTGGTATGATCCAAGACATCGTACGCCCACTGGAACAAATTTCCCTTAAACAAAACATAAATTAACTGGGGGGCCCACGTTGAAACAGGAGTAGCCTGGAGCTCGGGATTGGCCAAAAACCTGGTACATTCAGAAAAAAACTCATTTTCTGTTTCAGAATTTAGTTTCTCAAATTTCTTAAAGGAACAGGAACCATAACAAACAGTGTCATTTTTGCTGGGACCCCCCCCCCCCCCACAATGGGGATTGGTAATGGGGCTACCATAATGTTAAGCTTGGAGGTGTATTCTCCACAGTCAGCATGCAACACATAAGCTGACGTGAAGGAGGTACACACACTAGCACAAGGAATCAGGATATCCCCAGTTTAGTGGAGGAGAGGACTGACTCCAATAGGAGATTGTGGTGCACAGAGCCGGTGCAGATCCGAACAGCCACAAACAACACTTTCGTAATAACGTCTCAGCGCAAAGTAGCGCTGAGCACATAAACCAGGACTGAGGAGATCAGGACAGGTAGACAGAATGAACGCTTGCTTAACTAGCCACTACTTAGTGACAGCAAGCGTCCACAATAAAACAGACTGGAATGAGGTAGCCAATGCGTTAGCAGCGATGGCGTGCCTCACAAAGACAGGACAGGATAGTCAGGGAATAGCAGGATCAAGATAGATGAACGTAACACAGATAAATATGCAATAAGTATGATTTCCTAGCGTATTACAATTACAGCTATCAATGAAACTATTTGTAACGTCTGACTAACATATGTATATATCGGCAATGAACCGATATATGACATAAGCAGGAACTCTGACTAAGACTGGAGTAATACAGGGAACAGGACTCAGAAGGATTCGCTATCTCTTCGCAGAGATGAACGCAATCCACAAACAGGACCAGGAACAGGATAACTAGCTCAGCGTGCTGGAACGCTGACTAACGGAACACAGGATATAAACAGTTCGTGTACGTATATATCAGCGACACTGATGTATCAACGTAACACGAATACAAGGAAAATAATAAACGTGCAAGTATGCGTATATATTGGCGATGAACCAATATATGACACAAGACAAGCAAAGTAACAACTTCTAGAAACAAGAGCAGAACTAGGAGGACTCGCTGACCCCTTCGCAGGAGTCAGCGCAGTCCACACGGACTAGGAACGAGGTGGGGCACGGGCAGAGTAACAGACAGGATCTGAGACTATGGTAGCCCATGAGACATTGCAGGAAGCAGTTCTTTATACTGAGGTCATCCAATGGGAGCAGACCTGCAGATTCCCACACAAGTGAATGGTAATTAATCACAGGCTGATAGCAGGAAAAGGCAGACAATGGGCTCTATTCTCAAAGAGCCAAATTTTCCGCAAAATGTTACCGCTATATTCCCGCCAGCGGTAAACTCCGCATTTTTTCCACATTCACTAATATTTTCCGCATGTTTGCCGCATGAGGGAAAAAAGATGCGGAAAGAGGCATTATTCATGCGGGAATGATGCGGTAAAAAGGTCGCATGAAAAAGTGTTTAAAAAAAAAAAGTTAAAGTCCACCAAGCACAGCCCTTAAGCCTCCACACTTCATTAAAGTCAATGGGATGCGGAATATATCACCTACTACTTGTAGGTGATAAAAATTCGGTAATTAACGAAGAAATGATGCGCCTGAACATCTTTGAGAATTGATCTTTTATTGCGGAAAATACCGACTTTTGCGGAAATTTTACCGCATGAATCCCGCACTTTTATCACACTTTTTCCGCATGCGGAAAAAACATGCGGAACATTTTGAGAATCCCAACTTGCCGGTATTTTGGGTGCAAACTTCCCGCATGTACTTTACCGCATGCGGGAAGTCTTTGAGAATAGAGCCCATTGTCTGTTTACACAAAAGCATATTAAACTGTCATTAACCTCAGAGCGACTGCAGATGGAATCAGCAACCAGTTCAAGTGCAAACCAAACTATGCAAGCAAATGCATGTAATGACATTAGAACTGCTTGGTTTGCAATACCACTGCAGTCAGCAGTAAACGCTGCAGAAGCGATCATAACAATTATTAATGTAGTTTTCCGGCCGTCTCTGGCCAAATGTAGCAAAACAGTTAGTTAATTTAATTAAATGAAGCTGGCGGCAATGTAGAAGGATGAAGCCGCCCGCCTTCCGCTCCGCCTCCTCTCCTCCGCCCCTGCCTCTCTCTCCTCCCCGATACTGGCAGCGGGGGACATGCGTGTCCCCCCAGAGTCGTTCGTCGCGGCAGGCAATCCTGTCGTTCGGGAAGACTGTAGGAGGCGCCCTTGTTGTAGGTTTGGTGGTGTTGTATAAGGCAGCGTTTCCCAACCGCTGTGCCGCGGCACACTAGTGTGCCGCGGCATGTTGCCTGGTGTGCCGTGCGTTCCTACTGTATGTAGAACGCAGGAGGGGGAAAGCAGCGCTAGAAGGAGGGGCAGTGGAGGCAGCGGTGGGGAGGGGGGAAATATCCCCCCCCTCCCTCACCTGGGACCCCTCCTTCTGCCTCTCTCCCCCTCCATTTATGGGTGGCAAGTGCGGGGTCGGCGGCGGGGAGGCACGCGGAGAATTACTCACCACTTCCGCGTTCCAAGCGCCGGCAGCGTCATGTCGTCAGATCTCCGCCTTCAATGCCGCCCACTGTGCTTCCGCTAATCAGGAAGCACAGTGGGCGGCATTGAAGGCGGAGATCTGACGACATGACGCTGCCGGCGCTTGGAACGCAGAAGTGGTAAGTCTGCGCATGTCTCCCCGCCGCCGAGCCGCCCCGCACTTGCCACCGATAAATGGAGGGGGAGAGAGGCAGAAGGAGGGGTCCCAGGTAAGGGAGGGGGGGGATATTTCCCCCCTCCCCACCGCTGCCTCCACTGCCCCTCCTTCTAGCGCTACTTCCCCCCTCCTGGGCATCTATACTGGGGGCAACTGTACTAGCTATACTGGGGGCAACTAAACTAGTTATACTGGGGGCAACTAAACTAGCTATACTGGGGCAATTAAACTAGCTATACTGGGGGCAATTAAACTAGCTATACTGGGGGCAACTAAACTAGCTACACTGGGGGCAACTAAACTAGCTACACTGGGGGCAACTAAACTAGCTACACTGGGGGCAACTAAACTAGCTATACTGGGGGCAATTAAACTAGCTATACTGGGGGCAATTAAACTAGCTATACTGGGGGCAACTAAACTAGCTACACTGGGGGCAACTAAACTAGCTACACTGGGGGCAACTATACTAGCTATACTGGGGCACTACCTACCTATACTGGGCACTATGCTAGCTATGCTGGGCACCATACTAGCTATCTGGGCACTATACTAGCTATCTGGGCACTATAGTAGCTATACCGGGCACTACCTACCTATACTGGGGCACTACCTATCCATACTGGGACTATACTAGCTATACTGGGGTAACTATACTAACCATACTGGGGCAACTAAACTCCCTATACTGGGGCAACTATGCTAGCTATGCAGCCGCACCCCAGCCCCCCCCATAGCCTGCTACACACGGCACTGTCCACTAGGTCGCGCAAACACCCGCGCGCCCCCCGCCGTTCCCCGGAGAAAAATATGGTCAGAAAGTGTTCCCCGGGCCGGAAAAGGTTGGGAACCACTGGTATAAGGTGCAGTATATAAAGGTGAAGTAAATCGCCTACCTTATGAAACAACACTTCACTAAATAGGGATGATGAAAAGCATTTATTGGTAGAATGCACTCTGGACAACGCGTTTCACGGTATAAACCGCTTCATCAGGTCTGTATATAGTGCTGATAATAGTTGTGGAAGGACTGGGCGCCAGGTTTGGGTTAGCTACACCGGTTTACAAAGATAATACACTATAGGGGCTCCCGGTGTCTCTGTGGTTTCTTCGTTTTTTTGTCTATCACAGTGCCCAATCCTGTCGTTCGTCCCTGCAGAGCGGGTGCTGGCAGAAGCAATGTCGGCAGCCTCCCCGCACTGCTTTCCTGGCGCCACGAACGACTCTCGGGGACACGCGTGTCCCCGCCGGCTGCCCGAAGAAGAGAGAGAGGCGGGGGGAGGAGAGAGGCGGAGCCGCCAGCTTCATTTCATTAAATTAACTAACTGTTTTGCTACATTTGGCCGAAAAACTACATTAATAATAAAAGGAAACATTCCATTTCTAACATTGGCCGCTGCGCTGCGGCCACTTCGCACATTGGCCGGCCAGAACCTGAAGTGGCCACAATTCGGGTTCTGGCCGTAACATATACACACAACGATCAATAGCATCAGGTCCTACCTAGTGGACCTGATAGATAGTACAAAGTATGGTGACAATATATTATTTGGAAATAAAGGTGTATTTTTTCCTTTTTTTTTCATGTGCACGGGAATGCACGTGCACGCGTGGAAGCATGCGCACAGCGACAGCAGCACTGTCTGACTTATAAAAACACCCTGAAGCCATTAAAGAGACTCCGTAACAAAAATTGCATCCTGTTTTTTATCATCCTAAGTTCCAAAAGCTATTCTAATGTGTTCTGGCTTACTGCAGCACTTTCTACTATCACCATCTCTGTAATAAATCAACTTATCTCTCTCTTGTCAGACTTGTCAGCCTGTGTCTGGAAGGCTGCAAAGTTCTTCAGTGTTGTGGTTCTGTGATGCATTTCCCCCTCCAGGCCCCTCTCTGCACACTGCCTGTGTATTATTTAGATTAGGGAAGCTTCTCTCTTCTCTCTTATCTTTTACAAGCTGGATAAATCCTCCTCTGACCTGGCTGGGCTTTCACATAGTGAGGCATTACATACAGGCAGAGCTGTCTGCACTCTGCAGGAAGAAACAGCCTGACACTTCAGTGGAAGATAGCACAGGGGGAAAGAAACACACAAATGATCTCTTGAGATACAAAAGGAAGGCTGTATACAGCCTGCTTGTGTATGGATGTATTTTCTATGTGTGGACATACTGTACATCAACCTACTTCCTGTTTTGGTGGCCATTTTGTTTGTTTATAAACAAACTTTTTAAAACTGTTTTTAACCACTTTTAATGCGACGAGGAGCGGCGAAATTGTGACAGAGGGTAATAGGAGATGTCCCCTAACGCACTGGTATGTTTACTTTTGTGCAATTTTAACAATACAGATTCTCTTTAAGAGGCTCTAGCAGGACGTTTTTATAAGTCAGCTTGTCATTAAATGGTTAAATATTAAAGGACCACTGTTGCGAAAATCTTAACATTTAAAATATATGTGAAAACATACAGATACAGAAGTAGGTTTCTTCCACAGTAAAAAAGACAATCCCTGAAAAAGATTTATCCAGAGATGCTGGCCAGCCTCCCTGCTCGCTGCACACTTTTTTTGGCAGCTGGATGGAGCAACTGCCATTCACTAAGTGCTTTTGAAAATAAAGAAAACCCTGAGAACCCCCCATGAGGAGATGGGCTAGTCCAAAACCTGTCGCTTCTGTCAGATTTCTACTACGTACTGTAAGTGACAGCAACACAGGAGAAAAATAATCTATGGCTCATTTTACTCAGGAAGAAACATACTTTTTATCTGTATATGTTTGAATGTATTTTAAATTTTCAGTTTTTTGCAGCAGTGGTCCTTTAAAGTGTACCTGAGATTAACAAAGTGCTTAGTTTTATACTTACCTGGGGCTTCCTTCCTCCAGACGGCCGATGCTATTGTTCCCCCGCTAACCCCATTGTCACATCTGAGCCGCTCCGCTGTCCCTCCGCTCCCCTGCATTGCAACAGAACGCACGGTCAGCTGTACAGCATCAGCCCAGCCATGTCGCCCAAGGTCCTGATCCCTGAGTAGCGACCTCCATCCACCCATATGTATGCCCTTTACAGCTGTGAGCCTGTCAGTAGCTGTCGTTGTGGCACTTTTTCCGAATTATCAGAATCTGCATCTCAGAGAGAAAGGTTAAAGAGAACCTGAGGTGAGTTTTACAAATCCTATTAGCACGCAGAGGCTGTGTCTGCATATAATACCCAGCCTCTGTTGCTATACTGTTCTCACCCAGGCCCCCCCTGCGCTCTGCTGTCCCCCATAAATCAAACCACCATGCTAACGACACGCAGCGTGTCGCTAGCAGGCTGTTTACATGTAAACTGTCACTCTCCACTGCTCCCCCGCCTCCTCTATGTCGCCGCTCCCCGCCTGCGTCCTTTCCCTCCAATCAGCTTACAGAGGCGGGTAGGGAAGGGACGGAGGCGGGGAAGCAGTGGAGAGTGACAGTTTACATGTAAACAGCCTGCTAGCGACACGCTGCGTGTCGTTAGCATGGCGGTTTGATTTATGGGGGACAGCAGAGCGCAGGGGGGGCCTGGGTGAGAACAGTATAGCAACAGAGGCTGGGTATTATATGCAGACCCAGCCTCTGTGTGCTAATAGGATTTGTAAAACTCACCTCAGGTTCTCTTTAAGGAGCCACCATACGTTTCTTGGTTTCCGGCATTGATATCCAGCAGACTCAACCATAATGGTCAAATTTGCCAGAGATCAATGCTGCAACATGTTCGCCGGATCGTTATTTTCATCGATTTCTGGGCAAAAGGATGCTGGAAAGATCTTGCCTGGAATGGCTTGGTCGGGTGCACGGCGGTAGCGGTGTCCGATTTCCTGATGACTGGCGGACCCCTGGCCGGTCTCCCGCCATGTGTGATGATGTGTACCCCCAGGCTGTGCAGTGTTGCAGGCTCACATGTCCGCCAGCACCCCTCCTGCTATGTCCCACGTCTCTCCATCACCCCCAATTATCTCATATGTTTATTTTCAGTTCAGGCTTGCTTTAATCCTTAACTGAAGTAGTAGTTAGATAATTATGGATTACAATTTGGAGGGAAAATATTTTCACACCCACCCTGAGAGCTCTTTGGCCTAAAAACTGCCCTGTCTCTTTGTTAATCCCTTCAGTGACTGGCATTTGTGTTGCTATTTAGATTTGGCTTTGACCATATCTGAACCTGAATGGTTGATGTCTGACCCCAACAACAATACTGGTTATAGCCAAAGTTGTGTTGATGAAGTCAGGGCTGACTCTATTTCCTTGTAATGCTGTTGTTTGTGTCGATGTGCAGCCAATTCTGCTGACTGAGCTCTTGCATAAACCAGTGTTTACACAGAAGTTAAAGGGAACCTAAACTGAGAGGGATATGGATGTTTCCTTTTAAAAAATACCTTTTGCCTGGCAGCCCTGCTGATCCCTGTGGCTGCAGTAGTGGCTGAATCACACACCTGAAACAAGCATGCAGCTATTCCAGTCTGACTTCAGTCAGAGCACCTGATCTGCATGCTTGTTCAGGGGCTGTGGCTGAGAGTATTAGAGACACAGGATCAACAGGAGAGTCAGGCAACTGGTATTATTTGAAAAGGAAAAATCCACATCCTTCTCAGTTTAGGTAATGATGCAGGTATTCGGTCAGCAGTGACTTAGGGTTGGTGCACACCGGAGCGGTTCGGAAGCATTTTTTAAAACACTTGCAGGGTAAAAACCGTTTGGCTAATGAAAGTGAATAGGATGGTGCACACCAGAGCGACTCATTTTTTCCACAAATGCAAACTCGGGGGCTGCAGCATTTTTTGGATTTCTGAGGTGTTTCTGCCTCAATGTTAAAGTATAGGAAAGTGGAAAACCGCTCTGAAAAACGCTACATCAGAGCTGTTTTCCAGGCGTTTTTGCTACAGAAGCTGTTCAGTAACAATACAATACAATAACATTTCTATAGCGCTTTTCTCCCATAGGACTCGCTTAGGCTCTCTCAGATTCAGTAATTGGTAGTAGGATGAAGTATTCACACAACAAAAGTTATATTTCTGCAAATGCCAGACTGAATAGGTGGGTTTTCAGTCTGGATTTAAACTTGTCCAGGGATGGAGCTGTCCTGATCTGCTGAGATAAGGAGTTCCAAAACGTAGGGGCAGCATGACAGAAGGCTCTGGGACCAAAAGTTTACAAGTGGATTCTGGGTATGACTAGATTATTAGAACCTGTGGATCTGAGAATGCGGGGATTGCTACGCAGCTGCAACATTTCTTTCATGTATCCAGGGCCTAGATTATTCAGGGATTTAAATGTCAGCTTTACTGTAACAATATTTTTAATCTGCTACACAAAAAACGCTCAAAAAACGCATGTGCCTAGAATCGCTCTGAAATCTGCCTCAAAAAACCTCTAGCATTTTGCGGATCTGCTAGAGGTTTTTGGTGTGCACTGGGCCTTAGCCAGTATGGCGAGGATCAGTATCGTAATTCCTGCTTTTCAGGTTTAAAGAACAAACTGTCAAAGAAACTGTTTCTCTGTAAACCCCACATACCTAGAGAGCTTTTAGCCAGCAACACTAGAAAGCTTTTCAGAGGTCTCTCAGCACAGCCTGTGTGAAAAAATGCCTTGTTTATCAGCTGTTTGTAAAAATGTTGTGTCTGCATCGGGGGGAGGAAGAGCTGAACTGTAACCTGGCTGTAAACTGTTGCTTGGCAGAGAGAGACAGGAGCACACAGACAGAGCGGCAGCTGATGATTATTTACACACACAAAACTATATTTCTGCTTTCTATTATTGTGAACACATTTTACTCACAGTATTAGAGCCAGTGAGGACTGTTTCTGTATGTTGGATATGCTGGGCACAGTCCTCCATAGTAATGCCCACAGTGAGAACTGTTCTCTGTAAATGTCATTTTCTTCATATAAAACATGAAAAGATGAGAAAAAAAAGCCTTTGTATTGCTATTTGCTAGGAATTACTGGAAATATATGAGCACTAGCTCACAGCACTGCCTTCTTTCTTTCTTTCTTTCCCAGCTACAGTTGACTTTGGATGTAGCAGCAGTGAGTGTACAGAGCATGGAGCAGCAGCGTGTGTACAGGGCATGGAGCAGCAGCGTGTGTACAGAGCATGGAGCAGCAGCGTGTGCACAGAGCATGGAGCAGCAGCGTGTGTACAGAGCATGGAGCAGCAGTGAGTGTACAGAGCATGGAACAGCAGTGTGTGTACAGAGCATGGCGCAGCAGCGTGTGCACCGAGCATGGAGCTGCAGCGTGTGTACAGGGCATGGAGCAGCAGCGTGTGTACAGGGCATGGAGCAGCAGCGTGTGTACAGGGCATGGAGCAGCAGCGTGTGTACAGAGCATGGAGCAGCAGCGTGTGTACAGAGCATGGGTCAGCAGCGTGTGTACAGAGCATGGAGCAGCAGCGTGTGTACAGAGCATGGAGCAGCAGCGTGTGTACAGAGCATGGAGCAGCAGCGTGTGTACAGGGCATGGAGCAGCAGCGTGTGTACAGGGCATGGAGCAGCAGCATGTGTACAGAGCATGGAGCAGCAGCGTGTGCACAGAGCATGGAGCTGCAGCAGAGTGTGTACAGAGCATGGAGCAGCAGCATGTGCACAGAGCATGGAGCAGCAGCGTGTGCACAGAGCATGGAGCAGCAGCGTGTGCACAGAGCATGGAGCTGCAGCGTGTGTGCAGAGCATGGAGCTGCAGCGTGTGTACAGAGCATGGATCAGCAGTGTGTGTACAGAGCATGGAGCAGCAGCGTGTGCACAGAGCATGGAGCTGCATTGTGTGTACAGAGCATGGAGCAGCCGCGTGTGTACAGAGCATGGAGCAGCCGCGTGTGTACAGAGCATGGAGCAGCAGTGTGTGTACAGGGCATGGAGCAGCAGTGTGTGTACAGGGCATGGAGCTGCAGCGTGTGCACAGAGCATGGAGCAGCAGCGTGTGCGCAGAGCATGGAGCTGCAGCGTGTGTGCAGAGCATGGAGCTGCAGCATGTGTACAGAGCATGGAGCAGCAGCGTGTGTACAGAGCATGGAGCAGCAGCGTGTGTACAGAGCATGGAGCAGCAGCGTGTGTACAGAGCATGGAGCAGCAGTGTGTGTACAGAGCATGGAGCAGCCGCGTGTGTACAGAGCATGGAGCAGCCGCGTGTGTACAGAGCATGGAGCAGCCGCGTGTGTACAGAGCATGGAGCAGCCGCGTGTGTACAGAGCATGGAGCAGCAGTGTGTGTACAGGGCATGGAGCTGCAGCGTGTGTACAGAGCATGGAGCAGCAGTGTGTGCAGAGCATGGAGCAGCTCTGGGGAACGTAACAGAGTCAGGTATGAGCACAGCCCTGTGCCCTGCTGTGTGAATGCTTCACTTTACCCTTCATTAGCAATGTCGGCTGTCCTCATTATTATCTGTATCCAAACTGCTCCTGATCGATCCCGTTGTTGATCGGGAGCAGATCGGATATTTAGGAAATAATTGTCAGATCCTGTAAGTCGGACGGGAAATTGCATTGTGCATTGTACCCAGCATGATGTCCTACCGTATTATTATACTGTGTTGTGCGTGGCTGAGGGAGACCTGGGTTTGCCCCGGTTCGGCATACCAAACTTCCTCAGTTGTCCCAGGAAAAACAACCTTTGCTGAGCTTTCTTTTGGGATTTGGTGGTGCTCTCACCCCATCTCAAGTCGTTGGTGATGGTTGTGCCCAGGAACCAAACATTTGGTACCCTGGTAACCTCAGTGCCTTCGATGAAGATCAGGTTGAAAGAAGGAGAGCGCTTTCTAAAGTCCACAATCAATTCAACAGTTTTTGCAGCATTCAAGACAAGCTTGTTGTCTTTACACCAATTTCAGACTCGATTTTGCTGCCTGTGTTAGTGGTTCTTTCCCGGGAGAAGCAGCTGCCAAACTTGACTAGTTGCGTCCTCCTGTTGGTGAGGAAGTCCTGGATCTATCTCTAAGTTGTTTTAGGTTGTCATGCAGGATGTTCGTTCAGATTACCCTCAATTCTGGTAGCGTTATCAAACAAATTACCTCATGTGAGGTAATTTACATCATGAGGTAATGACATTTAGCAATTCTGGTAGGTTTTAGTCATGTTTTACCTCATGAGGTAAATGATGAGGTAATTCATGAGATAATTTACCGAAAATAGCTATTCTCATGGAAATTAGGGGGCATGTTAGCACATAATTTACCGATTAGTTTAAGAACTGCCTGTGCCTGGAGGTAAAGTCAGTTTGTATGCATTTTGCAGTTTTTAGTGTCGTTCCTATTCAGGCTGTGTAATAGAAAAGAATAGTAGAAATAAAACTCCAAATATTTACTGGATTTTTTTTTTTATAAGGGATGCCTATAACCACTTGCCGACCGCCCCCAGCCGATGGGCGGCGGCAAAGACTGGGCCCAAACGACTGCAATACGCCCATCGGCGGGGGCGGCATCAGCGGTGGCTGTGCGGCGATCGCGTCATCAATGACGCGATCGCCGCCGGCAATAGGCTCCGCCCACCCTACTCGGAAACCCGCCGGCCAATCAGCAGCGCCGGCGGGTTTCAAACTTGCGCGATCTGGCCAATCAGAGTGTATAATACACTTTGTTATTGTAACAAAGTGTATTATACTGGCTGCCTCCTCCGCTGATGGTCACTCGTCGTGCAACCATCAGAGAGGACAGGCAGCCAATAGATAAGTGCAGCAAAACACTCTTTGCCCCACACAGACCCCTCGATCGCCCACCCCAGCCCTCAGAACCCCCCCTGACCACCCCAGCACACCACTGCTAGCACCCCACCACCCACCTAAAAACCCATCAATCACTCCCTGTCACTATCTAGGGACGCTATCCCCTAGGGTAGGTCCCTAACTGCCCCCTAGGGTACCCTGATCACCCTCCCTACCCTCAGATCCCCCCCAGACCACCCCCCAGACCACCCCCCTGTATACTGTATACGTTTGTATACAGCTGCCTTACCCACTGATCACCTGTCTATCACCTGCTTATCAACTGCCTATCACCCCTTGTCACCACCACCCATCAGAGCAGACCCTAAACTGTCCCTTGGGGGCACCTGATCACCCACCCAGACCCTCAGATTGCCCTCAGCCCCCCCCCCCCCTGCTGATAACCTCCCCAGTGCATTGTTTACATCTATTCTCCCCTGTAATCCCTCACTGATCTATCGTCACCCCCTGTGTCTGCCACCCACCAGATCAGGACCCAGTCTGCCCCGTGCGGACACCTAGTCAACCCCCTACACCCTCTGATCGCCCTCAGACCTTCCCAGTGCATTGTAATTGATTGTGCTGTAATTGCATTTGATTGTGCTGACATTCAATTTCATTGTGCTGACATTCAATTTGATTGTGCTGTAATTGTATTTGATTGTCCCATGATTGTCCCGTGATTGTCCCGTGATTGGCTTTGATTGGCCTGTGATTGGCCTGTGATTGGCCTGTGATTGGCCTGTGACTGGCTTTGATTGGCCTGTGATTGGCTTTGATTGTCCCGTGATTGGCTTTGATTGTCCCGTGATCGGCTTTGTCCCGCGATTGGCTTTGATTGTGCCGTGATTGGTTTGATTGGCCTGTGATTGGCTTTGATTGTCCCGTGATTGGCTTTGATTGTCCCGTGAATTGAGTGCCCTGTGATTGGCCTGCGATTGCCTTTGATTGTCCTGTGATTGTTTCTGATTGCCTCTGATTCCCCACTCACCACCACCCCCCTGTCACTATCCTAGTGATCTAAAAACAGTGATCAGTGAAAACTGTCACTTTTTTAGTATCACTAGTGTTAGCAGTTAGGCCAGTTAGCTAGGCCCCTTTGTAAGTGTCAGTTAGTGCTCAGCCCACTGCACCACAGTCACTAATTAGCGTCATCACTGTCGCTAATCAACATTAGTACTATATAGTATCTGTAAGTGATCATTACTGATCGCAGTCAGATCTATTAGGGTCACTAGGATCCACACAAAAAAACGCAGTGTTTGCCCGATCAGGCCTGATCGCTCGCCTGCACTTGCGTTCAGCCCGCCCCACCGCAGTGACAGAATTTTTTTTCTGATCACTGCAAAAAACACTGTACAATAGCTGTGGCACTGTAAACCTCAGTTTTGATTTATTTTTTTTATCAAAACTCAGTGACCACAGCTTTCTACCTCTCAAATACTCCCTAAATTTAGCAGCCCACCATGGCAAGAAAGGGGTATTCCGATGATGAGGTTCTCAGGTACATGGCCCAGTCGGATGAGGACGATTGGGACGCCTCATTCGACGAATCTTCCGGGTCAGAGTTTGAACCTGAATTGAGCAGTGGCTCACTGACCGATAGTGATGACGAGGTTGAGGTCCCGGCTAGAGCCAGGCGTACCACACCCCATGTTGTTGGACCGCAGGTGGCGCAGGATCGGCCTCAAGGGCAGCAGAGTGGTGTTCGTGCTGGTCTTAGATTTCATGGTGGGGCAGGCACCAGCAGCACAACATCTCCTGGACCTAGCACCAGTACTTCCGTAGACCCTGGTGAAGTGGCGAGCACCAGCATGGAAGTTGAAACTGGTGCGGTGGCACGTGCAGTAACACCTCGGTCGCAGCCACCAAGTAGACGGGCCCGTACTACCCCTAATTTACCAGAGGTGCTGGCAAACCCAAATGGGCAATCCTCTGATTCCGCCGCACCCGTACTTCCCCCTTTCACCGCCCAGTCTGGAGTCCAGGTGGAGACAGATAATCTAGGATCGGCCCTAGACTTTTTCTATCTGTTCTTCACCCAGGATCTCTTGGACTTAATTGTGGCAGAGACCAACCGTAAGGCCACACAATATATAACCGCCAATCCGGAAAAGTTCCTTGCCCAGCCTTTTCGGTGGAAACCAGTCCAAGTTTCCGAAATGAAAATTTTTTGGGCCTTCTCCTTCACACGGGACTAGTAAAGCAGAATGTGTTGCGGTCTTATTGGTCTACGGACCCAGCACATCATGTTCCCCTGTACTCTGCTGCCATGTCCAGGACACGATTTGAGAACATCCTGCGCTTCCTGCACTTCAATGACAACGAAACCTGTCATCGAAGTGACCACCCTGCTTTTGACCGGCTCCACAAAATTCGACCCCTCATAGACCACCTGTCATCCAGATTTGCAGATGCTTATACCCCTGACCAGGACATCTGCGTAGACGAGTCCCTCATACGCTTTACCGGGCGCCTTCGCATCAAACAGTACATCCCAAACAAGCGCGCCCGGTATGGGGTGAAACTGTATAAGCTCTGTGAAAGGGCCACAGGCTATGCATCTTATTTTAGGGTCTATGAGGGAAAAGACTCAAAATTGGAGCCGGTCGGATGCCCTGACTACCTGGGGAGCAGTGGAAAGGTTGTGTGGGACTTGGTGTCACCCTTGTTCCAGAAGGGGTACCATCTTTTTGTGGACAATTATTACACAAGTGTGGCCCTCTTTCAGCACTTAAAAATAGAAAAAATCCGATGCTGTGGCACCGTGCGGCCTAGTCGCCGGGGCTTCCCCCAACGGCTCATTACCACCAGACTTCAACGAGGGCAGAGGGCCGCCTTGTGTGCTGACGACCTGCTCGCGGTGAAATGGAAGGACAAGAGGGAGGTTTACTTCCTGTCCACAATTCACGCAGACACAACAGTTGAAGTTCAACGGCGAACTGAGGTCATTGAAAATCCCCTCGTCGTCCACGAGTATAATACTAACATGGGAGGGGTGGACTTCAATGACCAGAGGTTAGCGCCCTATTTAGTTGCCCGAAAAACAAGACGCTGGTATAAAAAAGTGTCTTTTTACCTCATTCAATTGGCAATTTACAACAGCTTTGTTCTCTACAGTAAGGCTGGGAGAACTGGCTCGTTTATTCAATTTAATAAACAGATCGTGATGGAACTCCTGTATCCAGGAGGTGCCGTGGCCCAACCCCAAGATGCAACTAGCCGGCTGCATGGAAGGCATTACGCCTATCCAATTCCGACTACCCCAGGTCAACGAATCCGAAGAAAACGCTGTCGTGTCTGCAGCAGGGCTGGAATAAGGCGTGACACCACTGTTTATTGTCCCACCTGTCCTGACCAGCCTGGCCTATGCCTAGGGGAGTGTTTTGAGAGGTACCACGAGCAGGTACACTATTAGAGAGTAGGGAACTCCACACACAGCGGTAGGCACACAAGGGTCTCTCAGTGCTATTTCACACTGCTGCGATGCGTTAGGGCAAAATGACTAGCGAAAGTCACACTTTGCGGTCCCCCCCTACGCCGGAAGTGCTTGACTTAACGCTAGTGCATGCCTACGTTACTGCGTGGCTTCTGTGGCAATATCGATCGGCGCGGAAGTCATGTTAGTCTATGGCGACGCAGTTCATTACTAGGCCGAATGCTACTCTTGTGGTATTGCCTGAAGGTCTGTTTTGGACGATACGGTGCGGCGGGCTCGACCCACCGGATATGTCAATATGCAGTGTGAAACCAAACATCGGGTTTCCAGAGACCCTAATACACAGGGCTGCCAGAAACCTCTCCTTTCACTTGGGACAAATTGCGTAATGTACTTCGCCACAACTCTGTGCGATTTGCACTTCGCACATTGTTCCATGGGGGAGGAGAGGTTTGTCCTCGGGAGGTAAGTAAAAAAAAAACAAAAAAACAGGTAAGCAAAGAAGTTAATGTTTGGTTTGCAATGTTAAGTTTTTTATTAAAAAAGTTCAAAGGTTATTAATGTTAATGAAGTAATTGCTTTGCTGCTTGCTTGTTTTTTGGGGTTTTTTTTCTCTTTTTCCATCCAATAACCTTCCAGGTGGACCGAGCGAACGACTAACCAGCTGCAGTACTGATGGTGCATCCTGACAGAACGTTGCGCGTCTGTCAGCTTACACACAAGTCGGTGCATGCAGCGCTGCAGGACGAGATTTCTCCTCCGCAGTCAAAAAGATACGTTTGCCGAGGCATATGGGCCGAGGAGTGGTGTTGGGGATTCATATGCTTTGGCAAACACTTTGTATCAAAAAAGAACTCTGGCAATGATTTGTTCATCCACATCGATCGGTGTGAATGGATAAATCAGGTTTGCCAGGGCATACGAGCTGGTGGGTTTGGATTTTTGGGGCGGCAGCTCCTATGTCCTGGCAGACGCCTTCCCCTCCTTTTTGTATTGTTTTGTCTTTTTTTCTTCTCTCTTTTTTTCTATCCAGACCGACCAATCAGCTGCAGCACTGATGGTGCATCCTGACAGAACATTGCGCGTCTGTCAGCTTACACACAAGTCGGTGCATGTAGCGCTGCAGGACGAGATTTCTCCTCTGCAGTCAAAAAGATATGTTTGCCGAGGCATATGGGCCGAGGAGTGGTGTTGGGGATTCATATGCTTTGGCAAACACTTTGTATCAAAAAAGAACTCTGGCAATGATTTGTTCATCCACATCGATCAGTGTGAATGGATAAATCAGGTTTGCCAGGGCATACGAGCTGGTGGGTTTGGATTTTTGGGGCGGCAGCTCCTATGTCCTGGCAGATGCCTTCCTCCTCTTTTTTTTTTTCAAAATTTTTTGGCAGATATTTTTTCATCCACATTGATTGATTGTTTGATGTTCATTTTTCCTTTCAGCCCACAGTGCATTACCCTTATGCCCAATATAAGGCGTATAGCAGAAACTCCTAATACTGGCCATACATGTAATGATTGCAGAGACCCTAAAATGCCAGGACAGACCCCACGAATGATGCCATTTTGGAAAGAGGACACCCCAAAGTATTCCGTGAGGTGCATGGTGAGTTCATAGAATGTTTTATTTTTTGTCACAAGTTAGCAGAAATTGTGGTTTTGTGTTTTTGTTTTTTTTCACAAAATGTCATTTTCCGCTAACTTGTGACAAAAAATAAAATTTTCTATGAACTCACCATGGCCCTCATGGAATACCTTAGCGTGTATTCTTTCCAAAATGGGGTCATTTGTGGGGTTTGTTAACTGTCCTGGCAAGTGGGCGGGGTGCTAAATTTTGAGCACCCCTGTAAAGCCTAAAGGTACTCATTGGACTCTGGGCCCCTTAGCGCAGTTAGGGTGCAAAAAAGTGCCACACATGTGGTATCGCCGTACTCGGGAGAAGTAGTATAATGTGTTTTGGGGTGTATTTTTACACATACCTATGCTGGGTGGGAGAAATACCTCTGTAAATGACAATCTTTTGATTTTTTTACACACAATTGTCCATTTACAGAGTTATTTCTCCCACCCAGCATGGGTATGTGTAAAAATACACCCCAAAACACATTGTACTACTTCTCCCGAGTACGGCGATACCACATGTGTTGCACTTTTTTGCACCCTAACTGCGCTAAAGGGCCCAAAGTCCAATGAGTACCTTTAGGATTTCACAGGTCATTTTGCGGAATTTGATTTCCAGACTACTCCTCACGGTTTAGGGCCCCTAAAATGCCAGGGCAGTATAGGAACCCCACAAATGACCCCATTTTAGAAAGAAGACACCCCAAGGTATTCAGTTAGGAGTATGGGGAGTTTATAGAAGATTTTATTTTTTTGTCACAAGTTAGCGGAAATTGATTTTAATTGTTTTTTTCCACAAAGTGTCATGTTCCGCTAACTTGTGACAAAAAATAAAATCTCCTATGAACTCACCATACTCCTAACGGAATACCTTGGGGTGTCTTCTTTCTAAAATGGGGTCATTTGTGGGGTTCCTATACTGCCCTGGCATTTTAGGGGCCCTAAACCGTGAGGAGTAGTCTGAAAATCAAATTCCGCAAAATGACCTGTGAAATCCTAAAGGTACTCATTGGACTTTGGGCCCTTTAGCGCAGTTAGGGTGCAAAAAAGTGCCACACATGTGGTATTTCCGTACTCGGGAGAAGTAGTATAATGTGTTTTGTGGTGTATTTTTACACATACCCATGCTGGGTGGGAGAAATAACTCTGTAAATGACAATCTTTTGATTTTTTTACACACGATTGTCCATTTACAGAGTTATTTCTCCCACCCAGCATGGGTATGTGTAAAAATACACCCCAAAACACATTATACTACTTCTCCCGAGTACGGCAATACCACATGTGTGGCACTTTTTTGCACCCTAACTGCGCTAAAGGGCCCAAAGTCCAATGAGTACCTTTAGGATTTCACAGGTCATTTTGCGGAATTTGATTTCCAGACTACTCCTCACGGTTTAGGGCCCCTAAAATGCCAGGGCAGTATAGGAACCCCACAAATGACCCCATTTTAGAAAGAAGACACCCCAAGGTATTCAGTTAGGAGTATGGGGAGTTCATAGAAGATTTTATTTTTTTGTCACAAGTTAGCGGAAATTGATTTTAATTGTTTTTTTTCCACAAAGTGTCATGTTCCGCTAACTTGTGACAAAAAATAAAATCTTCTATGAACTCACCATACTCCTAACGGAATACCTTGGGGTGTCTTCTTTCTAAAATGGGGTCATTTGTGGGGTTCCTATACTGCCCTGGCATTTTAGGGGCCCTAAACCGTGAGGAGTAGTCTTGAAACCAAATGTCGCAAAATGACCTGTGAAATCCTAAAGGTACTCATTGGACTTTGGGCCCTTTAGCGCAGTTAGGGTGCAAAAAAGTGCCACACATGTGGTATCGCCGTACTCGGGAGAAGTAGTATAATGTGTTTTGTGGTGTATTTTTACACATACCCATGCTGGGTGGGAGAAATAACTCTGTAAATGGACAATTGTGTGTAAAAAAATGAAAAAATTGTCATTTACAGAGATATTTTTCCCACCCAGCATGGGTATGTGTAAAAATACACCCCAAAACACATTATAGTACTTCTACTGAGTATGGCAATACCACATGTGTGGCACTTTTTTGCAGCCTAACTGCGCTAAGGGGTCCAAAGTCCAATGAGCACCTTTATTCTTTACAGGGGTGCTTACAATTTAGCACCCTCAAAATGTCAGGACAGTAAACACACCTCACAAATGACCCCATTTTGAAAAGTAGACACTTCAAGGTATTCAGAGAGGGGCATGGTGAGTCCGTGGCAGATTTCATTTTTTTTTGTCGCAAGTTAGAAGAAATGGAAACTTTTTTTTTTTTTTTTTTTGTCACAAAATGTCATTTTCCGCTTACTTGTGACAAAAAATAAAATCTTCTATGAACTCACCATGCCTCTCAGTGAATACTTTGGGATGTCTTCTTTCCAAAATGGGGTCATTTGGGGGGTATTTATACTATCCTGGAATTCTAGCCCCTCATAAAACATGACAGGGGGTCAGAAAAGTCAGAGATGCTGGAAAATGGGAAAATTCACTTTTGGCACCATAGTTTGTAAACGCTATAACTTTTACCCAAACCAATAAATATAGACTGAATGGGTTTTTTTTATCCAAAACATGTTTGTCCACATTTTTCGTGCTGCATGTATACAGAAATTTTACTTTATTTGAAAAATGTCAGCACAGAAAGTTAAAAAAATCATTTTTTTGCCAAAATTCATGTCTTTTTTGATGAATATAATAAAAAGTAAAAATCGCAGGAGCAATCAAATAGCACCAAAAGAAAGCTTTATTAGTGACAAGAAAAGGAGCCAAAATTCATTCAGGTGGTAGGTTGTATGAGCGAGCAATAAACCGTGAAAGCTGCAGTGGTCTGAATGGAGAAAAAGGCTCTGGTCCTTAAGGGGCGAAAAGACTGTGGTCCTCAAGTGGTTAAATATACTTTTCATAGGTTGCTACATAATCAAATACACCTTCTCCCCCCCCTCAAAAAAATCTTAATTTATGGAAGACAATTAAACTACTATTATTTATTTACTGCATGCTTACCGCTGAAATACCTCATGTTTTACCTCACTTTATGCATTTACCTCATGCTCGGAAATGGAGAAAAATCTTTCAGAATTGCTAAGAAAAGAGGAGAATACCTCATGAGGTATTTTACCTACAAAAAAATATTTACCTCACATAGCTACCAGAATTGAGGCCGTGTTGGAAGCCGAGATGAATTCTGTGAACATGGACGGGACATTGCATTAGCATCATGGGACACAGGCTACAGATAGCAGCATTGTTAGAGAAGGGGCTCCAGGAAACTCCATTTCCTACAACCTCCACTCTGCCGTTCCGGCCCTCCTGTCACCTTTGCTCATTTGCCATGCTGCCTCTGCAAATATGACCTTAACCCCCGCAATAAGTCAACAAAATGTAAATAAGGTGAAGGGGGTCAAAGGACATGGCAAACAGGAGGATAAAGGCAGATGTGCCTGAGAGGTTAGGCACAATGACTGCATGTATAATGTGTCTGATGATAGAAGATTTTCGGTTTCTCACTTAACCTGGCCACTAACTGTCCAATTTCTAGCGAAAAATCGTTAGAGCGATCAGAAATTCTGATCGGATTGGTTGTAAATAATCTCCATTGGTGGACACAATCGATTATGAATGAGTGAAAAAAATGTCGCCCGAATGAATTTTCGTCTAACGAAAATTTGGATTTTCTTGGTGGTCGTGATAGATAGGAAGCAATGATTGGTTAGTTGATGGTGTAGTGAACGATTTTTCGTCCGATCAGAATTTCTGATCGCTCGAACGATTTTTCGCTAGATATTGGACCGTAAGTGGCCAGCTTTAGTAACCAATCAGCTTTCCTCTTTCCTGTGAAGGGGACAGCGCACCGATGTAACAATAGACCCCACGACCCCTGCAATCACTGGGGGGATGTGGGGGTTCGCTTCTCCTCCACCCTGTACTTGCATCCATGGACTACATCCAGGGGCGTAACTAAAAATCACTGGGCCCCCCTAAAAAAACTTTGGATGGGGCCCCCTCCCACCAACCAAACCAATGTTAATCAGTTGGCTAGTGCACATTTGAATGTGTTTTCCCCATGCAGATAAAAACAGACAGAGCAGTGAAGCACTGCAGGCATTGTCTCTATCAATTACATCAGCTTCTGTGATAAAATGTGCATGTTTCATACACACAGACACACATGGTGTACAGAAAACACATACAGAAAACCGACAGACGAGTGTGCTCCCAGCCTCAGCTTATTACACTAACTCTGTCCATCTCTGATGGAGCTCGGCAGACTTCTCCAGCTTCACTACAGTACACAGCACTTGGGGAGGTGGTGGAGAGGCTGGGGGTAGGACACTGTACACACGACCCTGCTGAGCAATGAATAGGGAATCTTTGTGTGCAAAAGTTTGTATGATTGCTTATCAGTGGCTAAACAGATGCAGTCATTAAATCAAGGACTTAGAATACCTCTTGTTTTATTTGCTTCTAGAATAAAAAGTAATAACAAGAGACTGATGTGGTTGCCAGATGTAATATTAGCAATGAGAAACATGAAGGTAAAAAACACTTAATGCCTTTATTATATACTCTGAAGTAAACACAATGTATACAATAGCAATTAGGAAGGCACATTTAGAATCTGAAAAAAATAATCCTACAAATAGCAAAAATAATATTAAAACCACTCAACAACCCCCACCCCACCACCATCCTGCAGAGTCTAAACCCCCCCCCCCTCCCCACCACCATCCTGCACATTCTCCCCCCCCCCCCCCCCCTCCCCTCTCCACCACCGTCCTGCACAGTCTACTCCCGTCTCCACCACCGTCCTGCACATTCTCTCCCCCCCCCTCTCCACCACCGTCCTGCACAGTCTCCTCCCCTCTCCACCACCGTCCTGCACATTCTCCCCCCCCCCCCCCCTCCCCACCACCGTCCTGCACAGTCTACTCCCGTCTCCACCACCGTCCTGCACATTCTCTCCCCCCCCTCTCCACCACCGTCCTGCACAGTCTCCTCCCCTCTCCACCACCGTCCTGCACATTCTCCCCCCCCCCCCCCCTCCCCACCACCGTCCTGCACAGTCTCCCCACCCATCCTGTGTAGGTGATTGTTGACATGACTTTCACACTTTTTTTTTTTTACACGATTGTTACATTTGTTTATTTTTCGTGTGTTTAACAGAGCACTAGAAAATAACACCTATCTATAAATATCCACATAGGAAATAATACTACCAATGAGGGTTTTTTTGGTGGTCCGCTTGGCAATGTTTAGATGAAGCCCCTTTTCTCGGTGTACAGCGCCGGCCAGGTAGCCCCTGTGTTGGGGCCGCTATAGTAGCACTGCGATAGTCCGTGGCCCACACACAGGGGCGTGACTATAGACCCTGCAAGGGATGCAGCCGCAGGGGGGCCCAGAAGCCTCAGGGGGCCCCGTCCTGAGAGACTGACGACTGAGGGCAAGGAGAGATAAAAACTTTCGGCTCTCTGCACAATTGTTCTAATGACTGCATCTGCTCAGCCACTGGTAACAAATCATACAAAGATTTGTAGACAGTCCCTATTCAGTGTGCAAGAGAAGGGGGCCCCATCCAAAGATTTGCAGGGGGGCCCAGTGATTTTTAGTTACGCCCCTGCCCACGCACATTTAATTTGGGGTTCAGGTGATTGCAGGACCCCAAATTACTTCTCCTTCCCTGTTGCTACGACTCGGAGGGGGAGTAGTATTTAGCGCCATCCGGTATTTCAGTGGCAGCAGGGGGAGCCATCATTCGCCTCACCCTGCGCCCAACTCACCAGTGGTGTACTGACACGTACGTATGTTTAGAGCATAAAAGAGAGTGCTGATTTACTGTTGTTAATAAGTCTCAAAGGATACTTGAACTGAAATAAATTCAACTTAAAGAGAACCAGAGCTAAAGTAAAGAAAAGATTCTATACGTACATGGGGCTTCCTCCAGCCCCATACGCGCTGATCGATCCCACGCCGCCATCCACTGCTGCCCGCATCTACGAGAACCGGCTCCCCGCTCTGCCATCAGTCGGAGCCAGTCTAAGCGTAGCAGAAGTGCGCTGTTTGCATATCTCTGCAGCAGCCGCTGGAGAGATACGTAGAGGGCGCACTTCTCCAGCGTAGCTGGCTCCGATGACGTCAGTGACGGGAGCCGGTTCTCGTAGATGCGGGCAGCAGTGGATGGCGGCGTGGGATCGATCAGCGCGTATGGGGCTGGAGGAAGCCCCATGTACATATAGAATCTTTTCTTTACTTTAGCTCTGGTTTCCTTTAAAGAGACTCTGTAACGACAAAAAGATCCCCTGGGGGTACTCACCTCGGGTGGGGGAAGCCTCAGGATCCTAATGAGGCTTCCCACGCCGTCCTCTGTCCCACGGAGGTCTCGCTGCAGCCCTCCGAACAGCCGGCGACTGTGCCGACTGTTCAATTCAATATTTACCTTTGCAGGCTCCAGCGGGGGCGCTGTGGCTGCTTTCGCTCCGAAGGAGGCGGAAATACCCGATCTCAGTCGGGTCCGCTCTACTGCGCAGGCGCCGGAGACTTGCGCCTGCGCAGTAGAGCGGACCCGACTGAGATCGGGTATTTCCGCCTCCTTCGGAGCGAAAGCAGCCAGAGCGCCTGCGCAGGAGCCTGCAAAGGTAAATATTACGTCACCGCTGTACGGAGGGCTACAGCGAGACCCCCGAGGGACGGCAGACGGCGTGGGAAGCCTCATTAGGATCCTGAGGCTTCCCCCATCCGAGGTGAGTACCCCCCAGGGGACGTTTTAACGTTACAGATTCTCTTTAAAGGGAGTCTGAAGCGAATTCCCCCAAAAAACAGATACTCACCTAAGGAGAGGGAAGACTCTGGGTCCTATATATAGAGCCTTCCTGTTCCTCTCCTGGCCCCGGCCTTCCAGCCTTGGCTCCGACCAATGTGTCGGAGACAGGCACAGCCCACCCATGACGCCAGGTGAGGCAACTTTCTCAGGCGGCTAAAGTCTGGGGGCGGCGCCAGGCAATAAACGGAAGTGAGGAGACACTGCCTGGCCCAGCGCTGCCTGCCTGTCCACCTGTCCGCCCATTGCCGCAGCCTATCATAAGGACCCCAGTGCCAGTATAGACAGCCACCATGGCTTTGTTGTGACAGGTCCCCCCCCCCCCCTAGTGCCAGCATAGCCAGTGAGCCTGTCTCCCCCCTCCCTCCCTGGCCGCTCGTTTACTTTCGGCTCGGCAGCTGCCTCCTCCTCCACGTGGTGTTGCAGTGATGAGAATGAATGGCAATGTGAAACACCGGGGACACAAGCAGACCAGAACGGCAAAGCGAGCAGGCTCACACCATGCTGTGCAAACAGCCGACCACGCGGGAGAGACCCGACCTGCCCGCTCTGCCCAGTACCGCAACAGCACGTGGAAGAGGAGGCAGCCGCCGACTCGAAAGTAAACGTGCGGCGGCCAGGAAGGGAGGGAGCAGAGACAGGCTCACTGGCTATTCTGGCACTGGGGGTGGTGGGGGGGTTGGGGGAGAACCTGTTACAATATTTTTATGTGGAGAAGATCAGTCATATGGGAGAAATATGTCATGTGAGTGGATCTGTCACAAGGAAGGAATGTGTCACATATGTAAGTAAAATAACTGCAAATACCCTCTATTTTATTAAGACATTTATATTTAATATGACATATCCAGGCTCGCTGGATGTCTATACTGGAGGAACCTGCCTGGCTATCTTTACTGCGGTCACCTATGCCTGACTATCTATACTGGGGATACCTATGCCAGGATAACTATATTGGGGATACCTATGCCAGGCTACCTACCTACTTATACTGACTGTTTTTTTGGTAGGGGGAGGCGCATCCTCACAAGTTTGCCTCAGGCATCAAAAAGTCTAGACCGGCCGTGGTCGGAGACTGCTCTCTGCCGCTGCGGGGGGAGACTTTGGAAGTCTTCGGGAGCCTGAGTGCTCCTGAAGATGGGCCGCTCCATACTGCGCATGTGTGTGCGAGAGTGCGTGTTTATGCGTGCGCAGTACGGAGCGGCCCATCTCCTCCGAGCCCCACCGGAGTGACAGAGAGCAGTCTCCGACCCAATGCTCAGAGCCAGGGCTGGAACGCCGGGGCCAGGAGAGGAATGGGAAGGCTCTATATGTAGGCCCCAGAGCCTTCTCTCTCTTTAGGGGAGTATTTTTATGGGGATTTCACTTTAGACTCACTTTAAAGCGGATCTCCACAGTAAATGAAAAATCCTGTGGAGATCCACTTGAAGTAATTGGAGGTGTTCCTATAAGTTATTGCAAGCACTACTGCCCTTGGTGGGTTAGGGTGTGTCACCCCATTCTGGCTATTTTAATCACCTACAAAACACACAATTGGTTCTGTGCTACAACTAAAGCAAAGTCCGATCCTCCGAAACGATTGTTGTTATCAATCTTTTAAATACTTTGGCGCTATCCACTTTAGTACAGTAACCAACTACCTACATCTCAAAAGCTAAAAACCAGCTTACCAGAATCTTGAAAATCCAAGTCATAAGATCTTACAGGATACTTGACGTGAGAGGCAATACCAGTTGCCTGGCAGACCTGCTGATCTCTTTGGCTGCAGTAGTGTCTGAATCACACACCTGACATCTGATCTGCATGCTTGTTCAGAGTCTATGGCTAAAAGTATTAAAGGAAGATGATACACAGAACAGCCAGAGAATCTGCATTGTTTAAAAGGAAATAAATATGGCAGCCTCCATATACCTCTCACTTAAGGCATCCTTTAATAATGCTTGTACAACTCCACTTCCTAATGAATATAATCCTCCAGTTTACTCTCTAGAAATTGGCCCCCAGGTATTCCTGCACTCAGGAAGTGGCTTGATAAAGTGCAACAGTACAGGAATGAGGAACTACCTCTAAGTGTATCTTGTTATGAAAACTATTTTATCATAAAAAGATCCATATACGGTAAAAAAAAAAACCCTCACATCCAGTTCCTTGTGAAAGGAAAAATCGGCAATATCAAACACTGTCCCTGCTAAGTCACTGTCCACTCTGCCCTACCGGTTTTGCTTGATATTTTAATTACTTGACTGCAGGACAGTTGAATCCTTCAGTCTGAAGCGGGCCTGAACGAGCACATACGCACTGAGCATTCCCAAATCCATGAATTGCACATACCAAGTAAATGTCAATTTTCACTGTGCATGCGCAACGTCATGAACAGAACCACACGTGCTCTGCCTCTCAGTAAGGAATCGCTTGTGTACAAAGGAAAGAAGGCATGTATGAGTGTTTCCGGTTACTGGCCATGTGTGTTTCATGATCTTGCACATGTGCAGTGAAAATGTACTTATTCATGGCCATGGGTGTTTTCGGTGCAGTGTTCGATGAAAAAGAGCTGTAATGGGATGGGGGAATTGTAGTTGCTTGCATTAACTGATATGCAAGCTCCTAACTAAGGCCTTGTTCACATTACAAATCGCCAGGGCTATCACAGGCGCTGGCGATTTGGTGAGCGCTTTTCAAAGCACTTTTCCCTGCTCTTTTTGCTTAGAAATGCAATTTTCTCTGCGCTTTTGCTCAGCAATTAATTTTTTCACTTCCTAACGTCAGTCAGGAAGTGAACTCTTTGACCTGGAAATGAATAAATACAACGTATTTTTTCATAAAAGCGCACAGGAAAAATCGCTATACAAAGCGCTTTTTCATGCACCTTGCGATTTCCCTATACTTTGTATTGAAGAGCAAATGCTCAGGAAATGGTGTAGGAGCCGTGTTTGCGATTGGAAAGAAAGCTCATCGCTCATTTGAGAACATGGCATGGCAGTCCCAGGACCGCCTAACGCCAATTGGTGTCCTGGGGCTCTGATTTGCATGAGATCGCGCGCAGGTGGACGATCAGACCCCACCAACAGAGAGCTCTGTTGGTGGGGAGAAAAAAAAGGAGGGGGATCACTTGTGTGCTGTGTTGTGCGGCCCTGCAGCTTGGCCTTAATGGCCAATTTAACACTGCGGTCCTCAAGTGGTTAAAATAGACAGTGCTAAAAAAAAAACAAAAAAAAAAAAACATGAAATCGCTCTTGGGGCTTGATTCACTAAACCGTGATAACTAAACAGAGATATCACACCTTATCAAAGATATCACACCTTATCAAGGTTAACACGCCTATCAGAGTAGCATAGCGAGCACTACGAACTTATGCCTGATAATTAGCAATGGTCCTGCCCTGAGCCCCTACGGGTTTGTAGCGCTCGCTATGCTACTCTGATAAGGCGTGTGATATCTTTGCTAAAGTGTGATATTTGAGTTATCACAGTTTAGTCAATTAAGCCCTTAGTGTGAACAAGCCCTTATAGAAACAAATTTTGATATGTTTCCGTTGACATTGCAAGAGCAAAGTGCCCAGACCTGTTAATAACTGGGCACTTTTTATTTATTTTACTTTCTTGGACTAACTGCATTCTTTATCTTTTCTTTACCAAATGTGACGTCTCATGTAGGTTCTCCATCTGAAGGATCCAGTTTCTATGGCTCATGTATATTTTATAGAGTTGAGGGACTGCAGATGCTTAGGATTCCAGTGAGATAATGTGGGGCCAACCATGAAAGGTCCAGTTTACATCTACGCAGTTCAACAACACTGAAACGTATCAGAGCAACTCTTGAGGCACATGCAAGAACGCAATAATTTTCTCACACGCTATCACTGTTAAGTCCTGTAGGATTTACAGTATACACATAAGACTCGGACTTTAGTGGTTGTCCCCAAGCAGGATATCATTAATAACATTCAGTGTTCTATTGCTGAAGACCATGCTGAGATGCTCCAGCCCACGTAGCTCAATGGCATGGACCTTCTCCTTCTGTTGGGTCTTCCAGCGTTTGCAGAGCTCCAGGCTCCTCGTCTGCACAGTGTCATCACCATCAGAATACTTGATATCTAGCGGAGGCTCGAGAGGAAAGCCGTCCCCAAATACAAAGGTCTCTGCCGTAGGATGACCTGATCCATAGATGCAATATGTTTCCACACCAGGTGGTGGCAGTCCACGCAGGAGATCTTTTGTGTCATCCCACATGTACCAACCCTCCTCAAACTCAATATCCTGGAAGAGCCTCCGGTAGTCCCCGTACGTGTAATTATAAGTAGGAGTGGAAATGAAGACGTGGTCTTCTGGCCAGGTCAGGTTTGTTGGCAGCATCCAGGGGTTGGTGGTTGTCATCCGCTGTTCTTCTCGAATTTTGATGTTTGAGACCATTGGAATTCCATGGTTATCTCCTATGGAAGCAAAAGAAGAGTGTTATTCTGGATCTGCACTGGCAGAACATCAGGGGCTCATTGGCCAGGTGACATACTGTATAACAAGAATGGCCACCATGAGCCACCATAGTCACCATTGTGTCTTCCTCCATCCGTAACAAGTGTTGCCACAACAACACCAATTCTGGATGGGGGGGCTGTATTGGAGAGAGGAAGAATAAGAAGGAACGTCTCTTTACAGCCCTGGACCCCCTGGAGCTATAGGGCGTGCACCCCCAACAGTTATGCTTCTGCTCGGGTCATACATATGTTTTGAGCATAGTAGACAAGACACAGAACATTTATATCAGGCTTTTCTCCTGGCGGACTCAAAGTGCTTCTGGGTTTCACAAACATTCCACAGTGTAGATGTCGCCTCCTGTGATAAATTTAACCACTTCCCCACCACGGGCTATTTCCCCCTAAAAACCAGAACAATTTTCACATTTCAAGTTTCTTCCATTCATTTGCCATTAAATGTATCACTACTTATCTCACCAAAATGACATACACACATTGTTTTGTTTTTTTTTCGCTACAGATTCGATTTTCTTTGGGTGGTACTTTTTGCTAAGAATTATTTTATATGCATTTTAAAGTGAATAAGAAGAAAAAAATGAAAAAGTCATTTTTTCTTAGTTTTAGCCAATGTAGTTATAGTTAGTAAAATAAAATGTGCTACCGTAGATAAAACCCACACATTGTATTTGCCCATTTGTCCCTGTTATTACAACATTTAAATTGTGTCCCTAGTACAATGTATAGCGACAATATTTTATTTGGAAATAAAGTTGTATTTTTTCCCATTTTGTGTTTCCGTATACTATATCAATAATTAAAAGCCCTTATTTGCAAAAATAATAGTAATATACCCCCATGATATACATATTTAAAAGAAAACCTAAGGTTTATGTTTATTTATTTATTTATTTTTTATTGCTGTCACTTTGTTTTTTTGTTGTTTTTTTAAGTGTTTTATGGTGGTAATTATGGGGAAGGGGAAATAATGGGTTAACCTCCTTGGCGGTAATCCTGAGCTAGGGTCGGGGTGGAATACTGCAGCTAAGAGCGGTAATCCCGACCTCTGCTCGGGGTAGCTGCCGGAGGCTGTGTGCAGAGGTTAGCGCGCAGTGGGCGATTTTACATACCTCCTGGGGGATCCCGACGTCGGCCGCCATTCATCTTCCTCTCCTCCGGGGGTCTGCTTCCTGCTGTGAGATCGCCGGCTGTCATCATGACAACAGCTGGCAATTTCACTTTAGAGTTGCAGTGCCACCTGGAGGATGGAGGCATAACTGCAGCGCTGGAACCAGGGAGGTGAGTGATTGCAGAACTGCAGCAGATCTCCCGGGCTGCATGATTTTTTTCCAGGTTTTAGGGTCTGAAAGGGTGCAAAAAAATGTATAGCTTTTAGATCCTAAAATCCGAAAAGAATCATACTGCCAAGGGGGTTAATAAGTAACTGGTAATTTTGTATTATTATTTCTTTTGATGAAATATGGTATCTTTTTACATTTTGGTCATCAGAGGTCCCCACGTTTTATTCCTGTGTACTGAACAGTAGACAGGAAGTATCGTGTATGTGATTGTGGTTTATTTTTAAAGTCAAAATTTATTGAATTTTGTCATAAAGAATCCAACAACATTAAGCTGTGTTCAATGCAAAACAACCGTCGAGCACAGCATACAACTTAGAACAAAACGAAAAGACTACGGAAAATAATGAAGTATGCGATTGTGTTTACTTTCATTTTGTGAATGACCACCAAGTGATACGGCTGTCCCCAGTACGTCGTTGCCGCAGATCGCAGCGCTGTACAGTGTAAATAGGCAGCGGTTTCGCCGTCTAACAGTCTCCAAGCGGCGATTGCTGCTGGGAGACTGATGACGAAGCCGAGCTCCGTCATTCAAACGAAGATGCGTGCGCGATCTCCTGCAAAGCCCCGCCCCAAGACTTCACGCCAAGTGGCTTTGAGCGGTCCTGGAGCTGTCGCCGCGTTCATGCTAATTGGCGTGGAGCGGTCGGCAAAAGGATAAAGGAAACATTCAAGCTCTTAAAAAAATGAGATCTACTTACTCGGGGCTTCCTCCAGCCCCTGGAAGCCACTATGTCCCTCGCCGCAGCTCATGTGTCCCCGGATCCCCCCACCCCTTGCCAGGTCGGCATCTACTGCACAAGCCCCGCTGGTGACTGCGCTCACGTGGTCTGGAGCGTTCTGCTCAGGCGCAGAAGTACTGCACCTGCGTGGAACACTCCAGATGATGTCAGGGTAACCGAGAGCGGCTCTCGTGTCGGCACAGTAGATACCGAACTGGCGAGGTCAGCATCTGAAACGGAGGGGATCCCGGGACAACGGAGCTGCGGCGAGGAACATAGCGGATGCCAGGGGCTGAAGGAAACCTCGGGTAAGAAGATCTAATATTTTTTAGGCGCTCAGAGGTTTAGGCTGCGTTCACATATGACATAGCATGAAAAAGGAGCGTTTTATGCAGGTGCGTGTGCGATTTTGTAATGCATTTTTAGTGCTGTTTTTGTTTTTACGCATATGCGTTTTTCATGCTTTTTGCATGCGTTTTAATGCGTTTGCTGGTCGCATATGTAAAATGCTTGTTTACTTTTCACATTTATGCAAATTCCTAGGAAGACAACAGGAAGCGGAAACAAATCAGAAATCTTTATTTAAAAAAAAATGAATAAAAAAAGCATGTAAAACGCATTAAAACGCTATGCATATGCGTCACCATAGACTTTCATTATGTGCGTTTTGGCAGCCAGCCTGCATAATATGCAACAAAACCAGTGTTGGTGAAACGCATACTGTAAATCGCAGTGCTCCGCACCTTTTTCTGCATCCCATTGACTAACATTGCTGCATAAAACACAGCGTTTTACACACTGCTAGCGTTTCTGCCATGTGTTCACCGGGCCTCAAAGTATGTATCATTAGCATATGCAGCTGGAAGGAATTGTGCAAAGCAGGGGTAGGGAAGCTATGGCTCGGGAGACAGATGTGACTCTTTTGATGGTTACATCTGGCTCACAGACAAATCAGTAGGGGGTTGATTCACTAATATACACAGCTCAAGCAGCACAGCTTAGTGTGGCAGCACAAGTAACATTTGCAAAGTAGGCACGGTACTGCTGTAGCATGCACTACCAACTTACTCGTGCTTCCCCCAAAACTAACGGCTGCATCAATTGTCCCACCCTGGAGCCTGTCAGGTCCAGTGACTTTCTAGGACGAGATCCCTGCACTTTGATTGGCCCAATAGGCTGCCTGTCTCTTGACAAGCAGGCTTTTGGGCCAAAGTGCTGGGATCTCGTCCTACAAAGTGAATCAACCACCAAGTCAGCTAGATAATTGTACAAGCTGTTAGTCAGTATTTCTCCTGTCTGGCTCTCGGGGGAAATTGCTGATGTTGCTAAAACCCTAAGAGAAGCTGAGGACGTGTGTACACATCACCATGGCAACATGGCCCTCTGCTGCGCATGCGTACTGTGCTAGTTTGAAACATGGCTCTCACGGAATTACATTTTAAAATATGTGGCGTTCATGGCTCTCTCAACCAAAAAGGTTGCTGACCCCCAGTGTAAAGCAAGGAGATAAAATATGGCCCAACGCAGCATGAGCAGCTGTGACTCTCTAAGCCAATCACATTGTCTGTATGATACTGACCAGGAATGGTGGCACCTACCTGACAGGAGGACCAGCAGCGGCTTCACGGATCCTCCCCACGGCGCAGCAAGTGATATGAAACCTTTAATGTATTTATCTTTCCATTGCGGGGGCTGGAGGTTCAGGAAGTACAGAATATACAGGTTGCCAAGGCTGTGCCCAATGAGGAAGATGGGCTGCTGGTAATCCTCGTGCATCTCTTCTATGAGGTTCTTTAGCTTCTCAAAATATTCTTGCTGACCATCTGAAATGAATGCATCATGAGTTATAAGAGTTGTAAATGCTGTAGGCGGGAATACTGGGGAATGTGTAATAGAACAAATGGAATAGGAGTTACTGGAGTCAGGGGATATTGAGGTTATTGGAGGGAGGGGTCATTGGAGGGAGGGGTTATTGAGGTTATTGGAGGCAGGGAATATTGAGGTTATTAGAGGGAGGGGTTATTGAGGTGATTGGAGGGAGGGGTTATTGAGCTTATTGGAGGCAGGGAATATTGAGGTTATTGTAGGGAGGGTTATTGAGGTAATTGGAGGGAGGGGTTATTGAGGTTATTGGAGGGAGGGGTTATTGAGGTTATTGGAGGGAGGGGTTATTGAGGTAATTGGAGGGAGGGGTTATTGAGGTTATTGGAGGGAGGGAATATTGAGGTTATTGGAGGGAGGGGTTATTGGAGGATGGGGTTATTAAGGTTATTGGAGTGAGGGGTTATTGAGGTTATTGTAGGGAGGGGTTATTGAGGTAATTGGAGGGAGGGGTTATTGAGGTTATTGGAGGCAGGGAATATTGAGGTTATTGGAGGGAGGGGTTATTGAGGTTATTGGAGGGAGGGGTTATTGAGGTTATTGGAGGGAGGGCATATTGAGGTTATTGGAGGGAGGGCTTATTGAGGTTATTGGAGGCAGGCAATATTGAGGTTATTGGAGGGAGGGGTTATTGAGGTTATTGGAGGGAGGGGTTATTGAGGTTTTTGGGGGCAGGGAATATTACTAGATACACAGGATACTGGGTGCAGGGATTACTGGATATACCAGATACTGAATACTGGAGGCACGGATTTACATGGTCACTATGCTGGGTTAGCGCTGTTGTATTGACCTTTGATGGGAATATTCACCATATGGTGATCTGATACTTACTAGGAGCGAGCCTCCAATCATAGGGTGCTGCCCGGACTGTCTCGTCCCTCACGTAACCATTGTTCACCAAGTTTTGTACAAGCGTGTGAAAGTAGCCTGTTAACAGGGAAGAGTTGTTATTATTTCAAAACAAAAAAGGACATTATTGATTTACTTAATTTCATAAGTAATCGCTATACAGAGAACATTGAAAAGTTCTCATCACTAATTGTCCCCGGAAACAACCAAACTACCTAATCATGCCCTCATCATCTCCTGCCGTGACTACTGCAACACCCTTCTATCAGGCCTCCCTCCAAACTGTATTGCCCTGCTCGGTCCATCATGAATGGGCAGCCAGACACATTTATTGTTCCTATTGCTCTGCCTGTACGACTCCCCTCTGTAAATCCCTCCACTAGCTTCTTATTTGCTTCAGAATCAGCTTGAAGATCCTGTGTCTGGCCTACAAATCTGTCCACAGGACCTGCTTGGCCTCCATTTCTGAACTTGTCTACAGATACACGCCCATCAGCCCTTTCTGATCCTCCAATGACCTTTGTCTGACCAATCCACGCTTTACTCACTCTCATGAGTCACCCCAGGACTTATCTAGAGCTGCCCCCACTCTCTGAAACTCCCTTTTCAGTCCCCATCAGGCTGGCGCCAACCTTCAACACCTTCAGGCAAGCCTTGAAAATGCACCTCTTTAAAGCAAACCTGAACCTGAATATTAAAAGCCAAAATAACCATACACAAGTCATACTTACCTCCTGTGTAGTCTACTCCTCAATCTCGTTCTCCTCTCCTGCGTCCCATTTGTCCGCTGTGATCGATGGAATTCTCCGTCTTCCATTTTCAAAATGGCCATTACCCCCTAACAGCTTCCTGGTCAGCACACTGTTAAACTGTAATATCGACCACTTGAGCCATAGGGAAACATGGTCATTACCTTGCTCATCAGTTGTTTTTCCAGTTATACCTGACAGCAACTGATATATATGTGAGAGCAACTCATATATTTCAGTTCTGACAAAATCTTGTCTGAACTGGAAGGAACCATTATAAGAAGAAATGGTGAGCTTCTGAGAGGATGTGACGGGGAGGTAAGTAGGTAATATTTATTTGCAGGTACATTATGTGTTTATTTTAAATAGTTTAACCCTGTCCAGATTCCCTTTAAGATGGCTTAAACCCCCTCCCCACATATTTATGCCCTTAAGGTGGCCATACACTGGTCGATTTGCCATCAGATTCAACCAACAGATAGATCCCTCTCTGATCTGATCAGAGAGGGATCATATTGCCACCTTTACTGCAAACAGATTGTGAATCGATTTCAGCCTGAAACCGATCTGTGGAGCTGCCGCTGCTGCCACCTCCCCCCCCCCTCATACATTACCTGTTCCGCCGGCGCGACTCCCCTGGTCCCCGCTGTCTTCTTCTCCGCTCCGGGCTCCGGACCGTTCCTGCAGCTACTGAACTTCCTGTCCAGGGAAAGTTTAAACAGTAGAGGGCGCTCTACTGTTTAAACTTCCTGCCGGGACAGGAAGTTCTGTGTAGCTGCAGCGATCCGGAACCCAGCGCGGAAAGAAGACAGCGGGGACCAGGGGAGTCGCGCCGGCGAAACAGGTAATGTATACCCGCTGTATTGCGGCGGTCGTTGGGCATTCGAATGCCGCTATCGACGCACTCCCGACCCGCCGGCGATCGAGAAAAATCTTCCGCACGGACGGATCGATGGGAACGATCGATTTTGGACGGAAATCGATCGTTCTGTCAGCGGTGTGCACGGCGATTTCACAGCCGATTCGATCACTGTGATTGAATCGGCTGTATATCGGCGGGAAAATCGTTGTGTATGGGCCCCTTAATTCTCTTGTGTATCCTACTTGATCATGCACCCTTATTATATTGCACAATTCCCTTGGGATGACCTGAATTACTTGGTTTCTAAGACTATCACTCCATTGCACGGTCTTGTACCTTGTAGCTTTGTATGACCTTGGCGGTCTGTCACGCCTATTGATCATTGTTTGTGGCCATACACTTATAGATTTGCGGCAGATTCGACCGTCAGATAGATTTCTGTCAGATGCCTGTCAAGTTGGAATCTGACTGGAATCTATCTGATGTGTGCCACTCACTAGGAACAGATTTCCCATAGATTTCAGAACAAAATCTATTGGAAATCGATCTAAATGCATTATTGGACCATTAGATGCAATGCAAGTCTATGGGCCATCGATCTGCAGCCAGCAGCAGATCACCCTAGACTTTCCACCCTGTCAGATAGATCGAAATCGATCAAAATCGGCCGCAAAAGAATCGAATGGGTAATTTGATAGAATCGATTTCTGATCGATCGATTGATGGCTAAAATCGACCAGTGTATGGGCCCCTTAACCAGCATGATACTAATGTTCAGATTATATGTTGCCGCTTTATAAATGAATAACAACAATTAAAGCGGACCCAAACCAAACATTTTTTAAATTCAAAATATATAGTTGCACCATTCTGACACATATAAAGATAAATAAACACTCCATCAAGCCTATGAGCATTTCAGTGCATGCTTTTCACCCTTCTCTTTTCATAACTAGGGTTATATAGGTGGCAGCCATTAGCAATTCCTCCTTTGCTGGACACCACCTACTCCACCAGTCTGCTGGATTCTGTCCCGGCAATATGAAAGGAAGGGAGGGGTTTCTCCAATAAATGTAAAATATTTTATATTTGTCATCATGCAGCTGAAAAAAGGCTGCTATTTATTATTATAATTAGAAAATAGATTTTATTCCTGAAATCTTGTATTTTTAGTTTGGGTCCACTCTAACAGGGTCTCACCAGCTAATTTGCTTTGATCCAAATATTCCACAGCAAAAGTCCTCCCAAATCCTGGAACTCGGATGTCGACTCCCGGAGCGTTGGTCGCTGTTCTGGTTGTCTTGTTGTACATAACTCTGTAAAAGACAAATGAGGGATTCTGGATGACGCGGGGGAGCTGTTTGTAGCAGATTTGGCCACAAAGGTAAATAATTGTCTTTTGATGTGGATGAAGAATGCTCTGACTATAAGGGAATATCTAGAGAATAAAAATAAAGCCCTGTACACCTGCTCAATCAATGTCACCTAATGGGGATCGAGAGCTGGTCCCTCGGACGCCATTGCAGGGCCGAGGCTGTGCGGACGCGTCACTGGCTTGCAAGCGAGTGACATTTGGTTCTATGCGGGGGCAGAGTCGCGTGGGAGTGACATCATGTAGTGGGCGGGGTATGTGGTTTCGGCCGAAGTGATCTGCCGGGATGCATTGCTGCCTGAGCAGTTGAGAGTGTTGAGGTCTGCTGTACATAAATGTGCCAGGATAGAAAGGAACAGTGTGGTTTGAATTCTAAAACAGCATATTTTTCTGATGAAATCTTTATTATATGCGTGATTAGGGGTGTGACGGGGGTGTGACGGGGGAATGGTTAGAGGTGTGACATGGGCATAGCTTAAAGGACACCCCAGGTGAAAATAAACTAATGAAATAAACAATTGTACCTATCCTCCTTCTCCTAAAAATGACTTTTTAAGATATTCAACATTTGTATTTTATATTTAAATCTACTTTTTACTTTTTTACTGTTATATTGTTTTTGCTCAATGACACATTCATTAAAGTATACCAGAGCTAAAATCTATGTACTGTTGAACCTTTTTATCTCTTTCCTGCCCTCAGAAGCCATTTTCTGCTAGGAAAGTGTTTTATAGTTGTAATTTCTTATCAGTGAGGGTCACACTGTAGTCTGACCCAGTCCTGGCTCAGACAGGAACTGCCACTTACGTACCTAAGGTTTAACTCTTTCAGGCAGAGAAAGAAAAAAAGGAACACAGCCTAGTTATTTGTGTGCTAGGCACTGTACATACCCATGTCTATCTCATCATGTCACATGTCACTTCTTGTATCCTTTAAGTGTCACACTTTCTTTATCTCAAAAAGTTGGGAGGTATGCGTTCCCAGCAGTCCAACTGGTCTGCGGACAGCTAAGCTGTTGAGTGTTTCTGTGAATAGGAAGGCAGGACACAGCCTGGTATTGTGACAGTACCTGATATTATCTATCCAGCAGTCTATCCCCAGTGGCAGGAACATGTTCAGGTTCAGCCATAATGGGAAATAATCCTCCGATTTGCGGTAGCACATCCAGTTCACCGTTTCTTCTTTATCCACTTTGGCTTCCAGCTGATTTCCAAAGTAGCCGGGCACTAAGAGGACAGATGCAGAGAGGACCATGACTATCTACAATCACTGCAGAGGGAGTGGCAATGGCTGTTATGCATCATTTCTAAACATAAACCATTAATATGAATTATCACCAAAGTGTAACGATGGTCACTATCCATACAATTTGCTGAACAATCATTTAGAAATTATAATTTTGAATGGCAGATCGAAAATGATCATTTGGGACGATTAATGGACAAAAATCTCCTAACCAATCCGATCACGAAAATTGTGATAAGATGTGTCAGGAACCGGCCCGCGGCACACCTGCGTATACGGTTCCTGACTGCGGGTTTGACCAGATCAAGCGGGGAGCAGCCTTATTCAAGCTACAAACAAGGCTGGGACCCTTCAAACACTTTCCACTGCCACCACTAGCCGTTGCTAGACACGTCCACTCTGCTGTCGAGTGCTCAACACGCAATCCGCGTTTTCGTACTCAGGTCAGCTTTGCGCTTTAGGCCGAATACGAGAACGCCACGCACACACACACAGTTGCAATCTTACACTGTAGTGAAGCAAAACCACTATCAGTCGTTCCGAACGATACTGTTAGCCACTCCGAGTCTTCCCACTCTGCTGTCGAGCGCAGAAGTGCCCCATACACACAATGCAATTACAATCTTATACGGTAGTGTTGCTCAGTCATACAATCAGTCATGGACTTATACACAGTTACACTTCAGTCTCTTCTAGGCTATGAGTGTTAGTTTAGTACAGCAGAAGTCAAACTTATTAAATAACGATTTAAAGTGAACCTAAAGCCGATAAAAAAAAATGAGATTAACTCACCTGGGGCCTCCCTCAGCCCCCTGCAGCCGATCGGTGCCCTCGCAGCTCCGCTCCGATGTCCCAGGACCCGCCGGCGAGCACTTCCGGTTTCGCCGTCACTCGCCGTCACCGGCCGACAGGCATGGGAACGCGAGTGATTGTTCGCGTTCCCAGCCTGTATATCGTCCCCTATGCTGCTATTGCGGCCTCCTGGCCGCAATAGCAGCATAGGGGGCGATATACAGGCTGGGAACGCGAACAATCACTCGCGTTCCCATGCCTGTCGGCCGGTGACGGCGAAACCGGAAGTGCTCACCGGCGGGTCCTGGGACATCGGAGCGGAGCTGCGAGGGCACCGATCGGCTGCAGGGGGCTGAGGGAGGCCCCAGGTGAGTTAATCTCATTTTTTTTTATCGGCTTTAGGTTCACTTTAATATTCCAGGGAAAAAAAAGTGCAACAATGCAGAAAATAATATATACAAAAGATTTACAAAAACAAAGTAACAGTTACAAAATAAAAGTTACAAGGATACACACAAAACAAGTTGCAAAAATAAAAGGGAAATAAATGTAGAGTGAACTTTTACCAGCACAAATGTCCAACCGTGGAGGGACATGGATTTACCGATTCGATCGGGATAAGCTCTGGCGATGTGCTACCCTCAAGACAGGGGCAAACGCAGGATTTTTAAGGGGGGGGGTTCCTGAAAGGTCCAGAAGCACGTATGTCCCGAGTGCTTCCGAATACAGGTGGCTCCATACTGCCCATGCACAAAAGTGCGCTGGCGTATTACGGAGCTGCCTATCGTTGGAAGTACTCAAGGACACGAGTGTTTCTGAGGGCTTCTGGTAGCAGCAAATGTGAACGGGGTACAGCGCTGGAACAACTCCCCAAGAGAGGAACAGGAGATAGACTTAGTTTGGACAATTCAGTGGAATATGCTACATAGTTTCACATAGCGCAAGCGATACCCATATGATGCAGGGATATATGCATCTGCGGAAGATGTCGGCGCTACATAAATACTAAATAATAATATTTTGCCTCACCAGGATTGCACTTTTATTTAGCTTTCCTGTAAGACAAGAACACACAGTCAGCACTAGGGGAAGAGGGAAACAAAGGTGAATGAAGGAGGCTGGTGCACACCAAGAGTGCTTCTGAGCGTTTTTCAAATCAACAGTGATTTGAAAAGCGCTTGGCTAATGTTACCCTATGTGGGTGTTCCCACAGCAGCGTTGTGATTTTTTCAAAATCGCAGGTATACTGCATGTAGCATGTTTTTGAGCAATTCATTCAAAAATCGCTCTGAAAATCACTTCACAAAATCACACTCACAAATTGCTAGCGATTGCTATTGTCATTTTGGCGTTGCACTAGCCCAGAGAGAGGAGTGGAGAAATTGAGAATAGCCTGAGATGGAGCAGAGAACTTATCTGTATTGCAGTCCCACATCACACAGGCTACTTGCCTGTAATCTGACTCCTGTCCCTGTCAGTCTCTCACACAAGTCAGAAAGAAGCCCTCCTGGAGTCTAGGGACTGTCAAAAACTTTTCAGCTTGTTATCCACACCTTACCCACACATGCAGTCATTATAACAATGGGGAGAGACCAGACAGATGTTTGCCCACAGACCCTGAGTCCAGGCAAGCTCTGCATCATGCTGTGCATATTTACCAGCTTGCCTGCACTCTAATTTCATCATGTCTGACACTTCTGTGCTGTGGAGAGTCCAGGACTCCATAATCAACATTCTCTGAGGCCTGGAACCCACTGCAAACCGCAAACGCTAAACGCAACCGCTAGCGTTTTGCCTGAGCGGTTTGCAAGCTGATTCATGCGAGTTTTCGGTCGCGTTTTGCAACAGTGTATTTTTTTCCTCAGCGGTTGTGTAGCGTTTTGCGTTTCGCGTTTTTATCCTGATTGGTCCTGTGAATAATTTTTAATTTTGTTACAGTGTGCTGAACCGCAAAACGCTAGCAGAACCGCTCAGTTTAGGTTTTGCTGAGCGTTTCTGCTAGCGTTTCAATACTTTGCATTGAAGCGCTAACGCTCCCAAAATGCTGCATGTCCTGCGTTTGCGTTTCTGAGAAACGCAAACGCTCCTGTGGAAGTTGCCCCATCCATTAACATTAGCCCAGCGTTTTGGCAAACTGCTAGCGTATCGCAGTGCTGCCAAAACGCTGCCAAAAGCGCTCCTGTGGGTTCCAGCCCTCACTGCAGGCTGCATCTTCTTGTGAGGGTTGTGAGGGAAGCTCGGCTGCCTCTCTCATTCTATTAGCTGGAGGGAGGCACCAGAAGTAAGAAGGGAGGGAGAATGAGGCTGTTTATATTATGCGGGCTTCCCTGGCTGAATACACAGCTCAGTGCAGGGGGGAGGTTCCAGACACCCGGAATAGCCCCCTGAGTTCGCCAGTGCAAGAGAAGATAATTTTTAGGCATCTGGCCCTGCTTTTTATACTGGGATATATGCCTGGAGGCTGCAACTTCATTGGGAAGGGGAGGAACTAGTTTTCATTAACTTTTCAGACATAATTTAATTCCCAGAGATCTAACTTCCACATGTAAAAGTGTATTTTCGCACACACATCAAAGACTTTTTGAGTAAGGCTGTCATTTGTAAAATCCTGGCTCAGGCTGGTGCAGGGCCGGATTACTGACCAGGCAACAAAGGCAGTCACTTGGGGCCCCATTCAGAGTCAAAGGGGCCCCATCAGCACATAAACCAGCCTTCGCCATCCTTTCAGCGGTGGCTGGATGGTATAATGGTTAAAGGGACTCTAAGCAGTGCAGTAACTATGGAAAGATGCATATCATTTTAAAGCTCTCTTTCTCCTCTTTCCAATGATATATAAACCGCCGCCCTATGCCTTTTAGTTTTCGCTATTTTCGCGATCGAAGTCGCGGCCACAGCAATTTCGAAAATAGCGAAAACTAAAAGGCGTAGGGTAGCAGTTTATCTATCATTGGAAATAGGAGAAAGAGAGCTTCAATATGATATGCATCTTTCCATAGTTACATTACACAGGACGACTTTTCTCCAAAGGCGGCAGCTCGATTCAGCACAATGCAATGAAATATAAGGAACCCAGGGGGATATAATTACAAACATCATGCTGGTAGGTGTGAGGATGTAATTAATTAGTTGTGGGTATGCTTAAAGGCATACCCACAGGCACTGCTTGGAATCCCTTTAAGGGCTCGGCCTCTGACACAGGAGACCAGGGTTCGAATCTCGGCTCTGCCTGTTCATTAAGCCAGCACCTATTCAGTAGGAGACCTTAGGCAAGTCTCTCTAATACTGCTACTGCCTATAGGGCGCGTCCTAGTGGCTGCAGCTCTGACGCTTTGAGTCCGCCAGGAGAAAAGCACGATATAAATGTTATTTGTCTGGTCTTGTCTTGTCAAATGATGCCGTGCGCTGCTGATTGTCTTCAGAGCCAGGCTCTCCTAGGTCCCCCTCCTGCTACTCTGCGCTCTGCCGCTGCCCACTCCTCCCTCCCTTCCCATAGAGAACCACAGCTGCAGGAAGAATGATAGCAGCAGATGGCAAACGCTCACTCACCTATCCATGATCCAAGCGATAGAGATCCCGTCATCTGAAACCCATCTGTCTCTTCTACGGTGCAGCCGCTCGCTCTGAACTTCCTGATTCTCAGATCAGACAGGAAGTAGGAAGTAGTAATATTAGTAGTAACAGAGCGGCAGCACTCTAGAGGAGACAGATGGGCTCCGGATGAGGGGACCTTTATTGCTTGGATTGCAATAGGTGAATGTGAGTCATCTGGTGCTGTCATTCTCCCCCACTGCGGCTGCCTTCTCTGCTGGACTATCGTATTCACTGGGATGGAGGCTGCATGGTGGCTGTCTAGTTTGGGAGGAAATCTGTTGTTCAGTGGTGGGGGTGGTTATGTAATTCTGTCTGGGGAACGGCTTCCGGTTTGGCGGTGTCCAGAGCTTTCTGCTATTGCCAGGCTGGAGATGCAGGGGGAAAGTGCTGCTGCTGTGATATCTGGCGCCCTCTTCACAGGGGTGCCCCAGCCCCTGAGTGCAAATGTCCCAGCCATTCATCTCTCACTCTGCATTTTGCCGCTGCTATTCCCTGCATTGTGCACCCACAGAGGAAAGTGGGCTGTTGCCCATAGCAACCAGTAGCTCGGCTGCCCGGTGTGTGCGACATATTGCTGTACAGCTGCATCTTCTGATTCTATTACGACATGATGGGGGGCCCAAATCAGTTACTTTGCTTAGGGCCCCATTTAGCCTTAATCCGGCTCTGGGCTGGTGTGGTCTGCAGCCAGTCTAGGTGACACATGTGAGACAGTATTCAGACGAAAGGGTCCGACCACCTGTATAGGCTTCAAAGCAACTGTCTGATTAAGTGTTTCTTAATTAGAAGCAGACAATGGTAGATTCCCCTGCTGGACAATGAATGCAGAGTTAATTTACATCTACATACAGACTCACATTAGCCTTCAGTGTATGGCTTGGTTTCCGGGATTCAGCTACGAACTCGCTTAAACAGGAAGTGCCGCTGCGCGTCTAGAGATGTCGCAAACATCAAATTTTGGGTTTCGCAGATGGCGAATGCAAAGTTCCGCAAATGTTCGCAAACAGGCGAATCTGGCAAACTGCCATAGACTTCAATGGGCCAGCGAATTTTAAAACCTACAAAGACATTTTATGGCCACAAAAGTGATGGAAAAGTTGTTTCAGGGGGTCTCACACCTGGACTGTGGCATGCCAGAGGGGGATCCATGCCAAAAGTCTCATCAAACATTACAGAGTTGACGCAAAGTCGGGTTTTAATTCCTAAAGGGCAGGAATCACGTTATGCACAGCTCTGGGGGTCAGTGGGCTGTGGGGTGTCACACAGAGATATACAATAGTACTATCAGAATACAGTGACATAATAATGCACTGGAGTGGCTCTGTGCCTGCAGTGTAATGAGGCAGCAGCAGTAGTGTGCACACAGCTCTGGGTGTCAGTGGGCTGTGGCGTGTCACACACAGAGAGATACAATAGTACTATCAGAATACAGTGACATAATAATGCGCTGGAGTGGTTCTGTGCCTGCAGTGTAATGAGGTAACAGCAGTAGTGTGCACACAGCTCTGGGTGTCAGTGGGCTGTGGGGTGTCACACACAGAGAGATACAATAGTACTATCAGAGTACAGTGACATAATAATATACTGGAGGGGTCCTGTGCCTGCAGTGTAATGAGGTAACAGCAGTAGTGTGCACACAGCTCTGGGTGTCGGTGGGCTGTGGAGTGTCTCACACAGAGAAATGCAATAGTACTATCAGAATACAGTGACATAATAATGCACTGGAGTGGTTCTGTTCCTGCAACTTAATGCAGCAACAGCAGTAGTGTGCACACAGCTCTGGGTGTCAGTGGGCTGTGGAGTGTCACACACACAAAAAAAAATAAAACAGGAGACCGATGTGCTAGCCCTCAGAAGGGCTGTTTGGGTGCTTTCACAGCAAGTGAGGAACAAGAACACAGGCCTAGCTAATGCTTTCCCTGCCTATCTGCAGCAAGTCTGACCCGGCTCTCACTAACGGTCAGCAACCAGCAGAGAATGAATCCAATTTGGCCACCACAACTGCTTTTTGATAGGGGGGTGGGGAGTGCAGGAGGGGGTGCTAGCTGATTGGCTGCCATGTGTCTGCTGACTGTGAGGTAAGTTTAGCTCAATGATGAAGTATAGGGGGCGAATCTAACACAACAAATGTTCGCTGCGAATAGCGGAAGTTCGCAGAATACTGTTCACCGGTGAACAGTTCGAACCATCTCTACGCGCTTCTCGCAGGACATGCGGCAGCTAGTGGAAACAGGCCCTGAATGAAATACTGCATGAGTTAAAAAATCTTAGGCAGGGAACACACTTGACTATTTTCATGCGCGTTTTCTGCACAGAAAAACTGAGAACTCAAGTTAATCAGTGGGCTAGTGCACACTTACTGTGTTGTTCGCGCGCAGAAAAAAAACTGACATTCTGCATCCTGAATCTGCACATTTTGGCAGTTTCCTCTATCATCTACATCAGCTGCTGTGAAAAAACGCACGCGTTTTCCTGCATGGAAACACACTTGGTGTGCAGAAAAAGTATGCAGAAAAACGCGCGCGGAAAACTGAAAGTCAAGTGTGTTCCCTGCCTTACTGATTGTGATGCATCTTTTTGGTAAATTACCAAACTATTCCTGCATGTGTGAAAATCTTAGTGAATTTGGGGGAAAAAAAGGTCTAAAATACCACGTGATGTAAATTGCCGAATATTAAGCCCAAGGAATGAAGTACAAACTGAAGTACGTTTTTGCAAAAAAAAAAAAATCTTTGGCGGAAACAGTTTATACTGTGAAGCGTATTTTGTGAATTTCGCCAAGTCACCGGTCACAGGGAAGTCATGGCCCCGGCCACCAGTCACTAATATGAACCCTGTCACCCAGGAGGGACGGACATTCTAGAAAACTATGACATAACAGGCGGACGTAGCACTGGTTAATTATTGCCTGCTGTCCGGAAGAGGTTATCTGTAAGCTCGAGGCCACCTGAGTTTTCGCAATCTCTGCCCGGCTTGTGAATCAATAAGATGGAGAGGCGCTCAGGTTTTGTACAGCGTTATCGTATTTCCAACAGAATCTTGTATCAATATGATCAGGAACATAACTAGAAATCACTGCCCCCCCCCCCCCCCCCCCTCTCGCTTTCTGCACAGGTAAACTGAGAACCAATGTTATACAATTAGCTAGAGCACACTTGAATGTGTTTCCCCATACAGATAAAAACAGACAGCAGTGAAGCACTGCACACATTTTCTCTATCTATTACATTGGCTTAGGTGATAAAACATGCATGTTTTCACACATACAGCCACACAAATTGAGCAGAAAACGCATACAGAGTGTGCTCCCAGCCTCAGCTTATTACACTCACTCTGTCCATCTCTGATGGAGGAGAACTGGCTCTGCAGACTCCTCCAGCATCACTACAGTACAGAGCACTTAGGGAGGGGGTGGAGATGCTGGGGGCGGGGTTCTGCAGACTCCTCCAGCATCACTACAGTAAACAGCACTTGGGGAGGGGTGGAGAGGCTGGGGGCGGGGCTCTGCAGACTCCTCCAGCATCATTACAGTATACAGCACATGGGGAGGGGGTGGAGATGCTGGGGGCGGGGCTCTGCAGACTCCTCCAGCATCACTACAGTACACAGCACATGGGGAGGGGGTGGAGATGTTGGGGGCGGGGCTCTGCAGACTCCTCCAGCATCACTACAGTACACAGCACATGGGGAGGGGGTGGAGATGCTGGGGGCAGGCCTTTGTACACAATACCCTGGTGCACACTAAATAGGGACTGCCTACAAATCTTTGTCTGCAAAACTTTGTATGATTCCTTATCAGTGGCTGAGCAGATGCAGTCATTAGAACAATTGTGCAGAGAGCAGAAAGCTTTTTCTCTCCATGCCCTTAGTTGTCAGTCTCTCAGGACAAGGAAAATAAACTTATCCCCCCACGGGGCCCCCTGCAGCTTTTGGCCCCCCCTGCAGGTGCAACCTTTGCAGGGTCTATTGTTACGCCCCTGATCGCTACATATAGTGATTTGTGCGTGATTTTATATTACTGCAAACTGTAAATAAAAATTAAAATTAATTACAAGGACCAATCAGAATTAAAATCGCAAATCGCTATCACAATCGCTGGCAAAAAGCTTACACTTTTTAAAATCGCTACCAAAAACACCGGAAATTGCTTACAAATCGCTCACTCAAAATGCTAGCGAATGCGCTTGTGATTTGCGATTTGTAGTGGGCAGTGCTGCTCAAATCCGGAACCGGGAAACATCCGGATAGTTCTATCCGCATATTTCCCAGTAAACCGGTGTGTTCAATCTTACCTGTCTGACATCTTCTTCGTCCGTCCTTCGGCACCTCCCACGATGCGCTCCAAGTGGAGGTCACGTGATTCGTCCTTCAACCTGGAAGGAGGAAGTGTTTGTAATCACGTGACGCACGTGGACCGCATCGTGGGAGGCGCCGAGGGACGACCAAAGAAGACGTCAGAAAGGTAAGATTGACCCCCCCCCCGCCCACCGAGCACAAGTTTACTGGGAGATATCAGGATAGCAACTATCCGGGTATCTCCCGGTTCCGGATTTGAGAAGCACTAGTAGCGGGTTCCAGGCCTAAGAGTTATTTTCAACAGAACCAGAACCGCAGTGATTATCAATAATATTTATAATATATTCAACAGCAGAAGAGCAATAAAAACATAAAACGATAAACAGAACGGCTGTTGAAACATAATAAAGGGTATATCCTCCCATTAAGTGCCAACATTTCGCAAATAATCGCATATACCGTGTTTGATTGTCAAACTATATACAGTATATATAATTATTACATTGACTACCTTATATAACTTAAAGGGCAACTGAAGCAAGAGGGATATGGAGGCTGCCATATTTATTTCCTTTTTAACAATGCACATTGCCTGGCTGTCTTGCTGATTCTCTGCCTCTAATACTTTCAGCCATAGCCCCTGAACAAGCATGCAGCAGATCAGGTGTTTCTGACATGATCGTCAGATCTAACAAGATTAGCTGCACGCTTGTTTCTGGTGTGATTTTCAAAGCGTTGTACGCACTTCCTATGTTGCCTCTTCCTGAAGCGGGTAGAGCCCGCGAGATGCATTAAGGCGCACAGCGGTGCCCACCTATTCCTCCAGCCTCTGCCACGTAAGTCTTGATTCCTGCCTTCACTGTCTGCACGCTTATTTCTTCGGGTGTCTTAGGACTGTCCCCCTCTAGGATTGTTATACTCATGTGCAATAACTCTATTCAGAGTACGATTCACTACACCTTGTTATTCATTTATTTATTTATTATTACTTCACATGCTGGTTTTTCAATCAATATTTTGATGGAAATTGGATTGTGTGCAATATAGAAACATATATATATATACAGTTATATATTTATAAAATTATTAGGTTTATATAATACCTTCAGTGGTGTGGACTCTTTTTGACTTTGTATAATATGATATTTTTGATTGTATGATTGGCATAAATTTGAGGCTTTTTGAGAGGTAATACAGTATAATATAACCTTGGTGACCCCTATGTGTACCGCTGTAATCACTTTGGGTGATTTTTAATTGATTTTAATACTTTGTTTATCAATTGTCAATTTATTTATTTATTATTATTTATTTGTTGTATTTATAAAGCGCCAACATATTACGCAGCGCTGGACATTAATTTAGGTTACAGACAATATTTAGGGGTGACAAACAGCAATATGACAATACAGGAATACAAGAAAACCAGATCACACAGCACAGTATGAGTACAAGGTAATGCTTAGTCAGTCACTGGATGGGAGCATGGAGATCACACAGCACAGTATGAGTACAATGTAATGCTTAGTCACTGGATGGGAGCATGGAGATCACACAGCACAGTATGAGTACAAGGTAATGCTTAGTCACTGGATGGAGCATGGAGATCACACAGCACAGTATGAGTACAAGGTAATGCTTAGTCACTGGATGGGAGCATGGAGATTACACAGCACAGTATGAGTACAAGGTAATGCTTAGTCACTGGATGGAGCATGGAGATCACACAGCACAGTATGAGTACAAGGTAATGCTTAGTCACTGGATGGAGCATGGAGATCACACAGCACAGTATGAGTACAAGGTAATGCTTAGTCAGTCACTGGATGGAGCATGAAGATCACACAGCACAGTATGAGTACAAGGTAATGCTTAGTCACTGGAGGGGAGCAGCATGGAGATCACACAGCACAGTATGAGTACAAGGTAATGCTTAGTCAGTCACTGGATGGGAGCATGGAGTTAGGCAAGTTAGGTTCACTCAAATGCATAGCATGGGTGCACAGTAATAGATGTGCATGATCAGGTAGGACACAAAAGGAGTGAGGACCCTGCCCAAAGGCTTACAATCTAGAGGGAGAGGTAGGGACACGAGAGGTAGGGGACCAGAGTTCGGCTGTGGGTTTAGAGCAATTGTGAGGGGTGGTAGGCAAGAGTGAAAAGGTGAGTTTTGAGGGCCTTCTTGAAGGTGTTGAAGGAGGGGGCTGCCCTAATGGGTGGAGGTAGGGAGTTCAATAAAGTATATATATATATATAAATATTTTGAAATGGTTTGGTGCTGTTATTAGTGGGCTCTTTCCTTTTTTGCTTGTTTGATATTTATATAGCAATGACATCTTCTGCAGCACATTACAGAGTACATAGTCATGTCACTGACTGTCCTCAGAGGAGCTCACACTCTAATCCTACCATAGTCATTGTCTAATGTACTACCATATTATTATTATTATGTATTTATATAGCACTGACATCTTCTGCAGCACTGTACAGAGTACATAGTCATGTCACTGACTGTCCTCAGAGGAGATCACAATCTAATCCCTACCATAGCCATAGTCTAATGTCCTACCATATTATAATGATCTATTTATATAGCACTGACATCTTCTGCAGCACATTACAGAGTACATAGTCATGTCACTGACTGTCCTCAGAGGAGATCACAATCTAATCCCTACCATAGCCATAGTCTAATGTCCTACCATATTATAATGATCTATTTATATAGCAGTGACATCTTCTGCAGCACATTACAGAGTACATAGCCATGTCACTGACTGTCCTCAGAGGAGCTCACACTCTAATCCTACCATAGCCATAGTCTAATATCCTACCATATTATTATTATTATGTATTTATATAGCACTGACATCTTCTGCAGCACATTACAGAGTACATAGTCATGTCACTGACTGTCCTCAGAGAAGCTCACACTCTAATCCTACCATAGCCATAGTCTAATATCCTACCATATTATTATTATTTATTTATATAGCACTGACATCTTCTGCAGCACATTACAGAGTACATAGTCATGTCACAGACTGTCCTCAGAGGAGCTCACAATCTAATCCTACCATAGTCATAACCTAATGTCCTACGATATTATTGTTATGTATTTATATAGCACTGACATCTTCTGCAGCACATTACAGAGTACATAGTCATGTCACTGACTGTCCTCAGAGGAGCTCACACTCTAATCCTACCATAGTCATAGTCTAATATCCTACCATATTATTATTATGTATTTATATAGCAGTGACATCTTCTGCAGCACATTACAGAGTACATAGTCATGTCACTGACTGTCCTCAGAGGAGCTCACAATCTAATCCTACCATAGTCATAACCTAATGTCCTACGATATTATTGTTATGTATTTATATAGCACTTACATCTTCTGCAGCACATTACAGAGTGCATAGTCATGTCACTGACTGTCCTCAGAGGAGCTCACACTCTAATCCTACCATAGTCATAGTGTAATGTCCTACCATATTATTATTATGTATTTATATAGCACTGACATCTTCTGCAGCACATTACAGAGTACATAGTCATGTGTTACGATTCATGTTCTACCATCTCCTGCCTGCTGGTGGTGCTATTGAGTTGGACTGCCCTGGACTTCCACTATCCACCAGCAGGTGGCTTATTACATTTAAAGAGAACCCGAGGTGGGAATTACTTTTACTATTGGGGCACAGAGGCTGGTTGTGCGCACTAAGACCAGCCTCTGTTGCCCCATCGTGTGTCTCCATGTCCCCCCTGCTCGCCGCTATACCCCCCGCATTGCTGGCGACACGCAGCGTGTCGCCAGCTCAATGTTTACCTTGCGCTGTCAGTCAGCGCTGCTCCCCTGCCTCCTCCGCATCGGCGCACCCGCCCGTGTCCCTTCCCTCCCGCTGATAGGAGGGAAGTGACGCGGCGGGTGGCGCCGATGCGGAGGAGGCGGGGGAGCGGCGCTGACTGACAGCGCAAGGTAAACATTGAGCTGGCGACACAGCCAGCAATGCGGGGGTATAGCGGTGAGCAGGGGGGACATGGAGGCACACGATGGGGCAACAGAGGCTGGTCTTAGTGCGCACAACCAGCCTCTGTGCCCCAATAGTAAAAGTAATTCCCACCTCGGGTTCTCTTTAAGGACTTGCAGTTCTTTGTATGGCCTGCAGAGGCCTCTAATGTGTCTCTGATCAATTACCACCAGCTGCTTCCTATTACATGGACTATATAAGTCTGCCTCTTCCGGCAAGTCATTGCCAGAACTTCCTTGTTACAGGTCTGAGTCTCTGGTCACCCCTGTTCCTGATACCTGGTTTCTTGTACCCTGCCCTGTGATCTGTTTATCTGCTACTGAACCTCTGCTTGTCCTGACTCTGCTTATGCTTACCCCTCTGTACCTTGTATGTATCTGATTACCTGTTGCTGACTTTATTCCGTTTTGACCTGTCTTTGCCTGCTCCTTTTGATACCGCGTTGTTGTATATCATTGCTTGTACATATATATCTCGTGCACACCGTTTGTAAATAGATAGTTAGATAGTTAGGTGTTATATATATATATTTTGTCACTGCTTCCCGGGTTATTTGTGTATATATTGTGTGCTGTGCATATGTGGTATGATATTTGCATTATGCTTGTATGTATGCTTGCATTATTGCATTTGCAATAAAACATTATTTTTGCACCTTAATTCCTGGTTCCAGTGTCTGTATACTGCAAACTGTGGTCAAACCCTGTTTCTCCGTTCAGGGCCGTGACAGTACGTTCTGGCCATATATACACTGACCACTGCAGCTATACTGCACACTGATACCTGGCTGTTCTGTCCAAAAATGGATCTGCAACAAATTGATTATTATGCATTGCTTGCTGATGAGGATGAAGCTGAGTGTTGTGCAGATTTTGCTGATTTCTCTAAAGTTGAATTGCAGCAGTTGATTAGCCAGACATATAGTTATGTCAAATTAGGAATAATTCGTACACAAGATATTGAAAGTTTAGCCAGGATCTGGAATAATCTTGCATACCCCAAAATGACAAATGTTTGCATGCAACCTGATTCTGACCAAGGTATAGTCAGTGATTATGATCCACCTTTTGACAATTATGCCATAGAAGCTCTGATTAACTTGTCTGAAGATGACAGGGAATATTTTCTTGATCATTACTCAAACAAAGGTAAACAGACCGTGCAGGCTTGCATAGATTCCCTCCAGTCCCTGATCACTCAGGGAATATGCAAGTATGGGAAAGCTTCCCTTCTGTTAAATGCTTGTCAGAAGATTATCTCTCCAGGTTCCACAGCTCCTGCCTTACCTGTTGTGAATCCAGTTCAGGTTGATTTTTACCTCAGAACAAGTGAACATGTATTTCAATTATTTAAAGAGAGACAAAAATGCCTTTTTTGAATTCTATAAAAGACAAAGCTTTGAGTTTGTAAGGGGGTGTAAATGTGCAGTCGAGAATCTGTTGTCTGACAGAAAATGTAAGCCTGAGTCAGCCCATGCTTTGATCAATGCATATTCAGAAATCTTGTCATTATGCACACCTCCTGTTAACCCTCTGAATGCCACTCACTCCCAGTCCACTGCAGTTAAACAGCTGCAAAGTCAGTCTCCCAGCAAAGAAGAATTTTATTTTATTTTTGACTCTGAACTGATTGATGATTTGTTTGATTTTCTGAGAAAGGATAGAGAAGGATTTATTAAGTATTACTGTGACAAAAGTGAAGGTTTTGTGTCTGCCTGTATACGAGCAACTGAGACATTGATTGCGCATAGGCTTTGCAAGTATGAATCCGCTTCTGCCTTAATTGCTGCCTATTTAGAAGTCCTGCAAGTAATAAATTCTTCAGTTAACCCTCCGAATGTCTGTCACATTCAGAATCCTCAGCCCACAGCTACTAAACAGCTTAAATGCCAATCGCCCATTACAAAACAATTTGATTTCATTTTTAACTCTGATTAGATTGATCACTTATATGGTTATTTAAAGAGAGACAAACAAGGGTTTTATGAATCTTACTTTGAGAAGGGGGAATTGTATGTGTCTGCCTGTGTTCGTGCAACTGAGTCATTGATGCTGCATAAGCTCTGTAAGCGTGAATTTGCTTCTATGTTGATTACTGCCTGGCGTGAAATCCTTTCTTCCTGTTTCCACTCTCCTCCTTCTGCTCATTCTCCATGTATCTCTTCTTGTGTCCAGAACTCAGAACCTGCAATAGTTAAAAAACCTGTAAAATCAGCAACATTACAAACCGCTATCAGATCCACACCTTGGTCCTGGCAGTGTCCAGTTATATCAAGAGAACCTGCTGTTCCAGTTTCCAGAGTGGTCACCAAAACCAGACGCAAATACTTTCCTACAGCTTCCATTACTCCAGTCATCTCGCCTCCTGTGCAGCCTCCAGTCATCTCGCCTCCTGTGCAGCCTCCAGTCATCTCGCCTCCTGTGCAGCCTCCAGTCATCTCGCCTCCTGTGCAGCCTCCATCCAACTCCTGTTTGGTGCAGCCTCCAGTTAATGTTCCTGTGACACTTGTTATACAGACTCTTGCCTTCCTCTCACAACTCTTGCAGACTTTGTATGCTCCAGAATCCAGTCCCGCCATTTGTTTGTCTACAAAGCCTTGCCTCCAGTCTGCAGAGACTTCAAATCAACCTGCAGAATCCTGCTCGCAGTCTGCAAAAGTTTGCATCCAGTCTGCAGAATGTAGCCCTCAGTCTGCAGAATCTCGCCCTCTGCTGGTAGAGACTTTGCCTCAAGATACAGAAACCTGCATACAGCCTACAGAACCTAGTATCTTGCCCACAGTTTCAGTTCCAGCTCGCACAGGCCCAGTCCGCACAGTCTCAGTGCCAGCTCACACAAACTGTATCAGGGTCTCAGCCAAAGGTCCAGTCAAATGCTCAGCCAATGGTTCAGCCATGCGCTCAGCCAAAGGCCCAGCCAAATGCTAAGCCAAAGGTCCAGATCCATGAAGTTATACAGTCTGTTGCCCTGCCTGAAACTACTGAGCCTGTTGCCCTGTCTGAAGCTTCCCAACCTTTTAACCTGTCTGAAGTTTTCTTGCCTTCTGTTTCACCTGATGTTATGCAATCTGCTGCCCAGCCGTCACAGACTTTTGCTGCTGCCCAGCCGTCACAGACTTTTGCTGCTGCCCAGCCTCCACAGACTTTTGCTGCTGCCCAGCCTCCACAGACTTTTGCTGCTGCCCAGCCTCCACAGACTTTTGCTGCTGCCCAGCCTCCACAGACTTTTGCTGCTGCCCAGCCTCCACAGACTTTTGCTGCTGCCCAGCCTCCACAGACTTTTGCTGCTGCCCAGCCTCCACAGACTTTTGCTGCTGCCCAGCCTCCACAGATTTCTGCTGCTGCCCAGCCTCCACAGATTTCTGCTGCTGCCCAGCCTCCACAGATTTCTGCTGCTGCCCAGCCTCCACAGATTTCTGCTGCTGCCCAGCCTCCACAGATTTCTGCTGCTGCCCAGCCTCCACAGATTTCTGCTGCTGCCCAGCCTCCACAGATTTCTGCTGCTGCCCAGCCTCCACAGATTTCTGCTGCTGCCCAGCCTCCACAGATTTCTGCTGCTGCCCAGCCTCCACAGATTTCTGCTGCTGCCCAGCCTCCACAGATTTCTGCTGCTGCCCAGCCTCCACAGATTTCTGCTGCTGCCCAGCCTCCACAGACTTCTGCTGCTGCCCAGCCTCCACAGATTTCTGCTGCTGCCCAGCCTCCACAGATTTCTGCTGCTGCCCAGCCTCCACAGATTTCTGCTGCTGCCCAGCCTCCACAGATTTCTGCTGCTGCCCAGCCTCCACAGATTTCTGCTGCTGCCCAGCCTCCACAGACTTCTGCTGCTGCCCAGCCTCCACAGACTTCTGCTGCTGCCCAGCCTCCACAGACTTCTGCTGCTGCCCAGCCTCCACAGACTTCTGCTGCTGCCCAGCCTCCACAGATTTCTGCTGCTGCCCAGCCTCCACAGATTTCTGCTGCTGCCCAGCCTCCACAGATTTCTGCTGCTGCCCAGCCTCCACAGATTTCTGCTGCTGCCCAGCCTCCACAGATTTCTGCTGCTGCCCAGCCTCCACAGATTTCTGCTGCTGCCCAGCCTCCACAGATTTCTGCTGCTGCCCAGCCTCCACAGATTTCTGCTGCTGCCCAGCCTCCACAGACTTCTGCTGCTGCCCAGCCTCCACAGATTTCTGCTGCTGCCCAGCCTCCACAGATTTCTGCTGCTGCCCAGCCTCCACAGATTTCTGCTGCTGCCCAGCCTCCACAGATTTCTGCTGCTGCCCAGCCTCCACAGATTTCTGCTGCTGCCCAGCCTCCACAGACTTCTGCTGCTGCCCAGCCTCCACAGACTTCTGCTGCTGCCCAGCCTCCACAGACTTCTGCTGCTGCCCAGCCTCCACAGACTTCTGCTGCTGCCCAGCCTCCACAGATTTCTGCTGCTGCCCAGCCTCCACAGATTTCTGCTGCTGCCCAGCCTCCACAGATTTCTGCTGCTGCCCAGCCTCCACAGATTTCTGCTGCTGCCCAGCCTCCACAGACTTCTGCTGCTGCCCAGCCTCCACAGACTTCTGCTGCTGCCCAGCCTCCACAGACTTCTGCTGCTGCCCAGCCTCCACAGACTTCTGCTGCTGCCCAGCCTCCACAGACTTCTGCTGCTGCCCAGCCTCCACAGACTTCTGCTGCTGCCCAGCCTCCACAGACTTCTGCTGCTGCCCAGCCTCCACAGACTTCTGCTGCTGCCCAGCCTCCACAGACTTCTGCTGCTGCCCAGCCTCCACAGACTTCTGCTGCTGCCCAGCCTCCACAGACTTCTGCTGCTGCCCAGCCTCCACAGACTTCTGCTGCTGCCCAGCCACTAGAGACTCCTGCTACCAACGCTCCTGATGCTTCCAGGACTGCTGTCTGCCCTGCCGGTACCAAGCCTGCTGCATCGCCTGATGTTTGCCAGTTTCCTGCTCTGCCTGAGACCTGCCAACCTATTGTTCAGCCTGATCCTGTCCAGTTTCCCGCTCAGTCTGATGATCCTGTCCAGCCTCCTGCTCAGCCTGATGATCCTGTCCAGCCTCCTGCTCAGCCTGATGATCCTGTCCAGCCTCCTGCTCAGCCTGATGATCCTGTCCAGCCTCCTGCTCAGCCTGATGATCCTGTCCAGCCTCCTGCTCAGCCTGATGATCCTGTCCAGCCTCCTGCTCAGCCTGATGATCCTGTCCAGCCTCCTGCTCAGCCTGATGATCCTGTCCAGCCTCCTGCTCAGCCTGATGATCCTGTCCAGCCTCCTGCTCAGCCTGATGATCCTGTCCAGCCTCCTGCTCAGCCTGATGATCCTGTCCAGCCTCTTGCTCAGCCTGATGATTCTGTCCAGTTTCCTGTCAAGCCTGATGATCCTGTCAGTCCCCTGCTCAGCCTTATGCCTGCCAGTCTCCTGTCCAGCCTGATACCTTGCCTGATATTCTCCAGTTTCCTGAGATCCTGTTTTCTACATTGCTCTTTGTCCAAAAGATGCTGGTCTGGATTTGGTTGGCATTATTTCCCTCCCTGCCCACCCAGGTTTGCCTTTTACTGCCTCCTGTATTTGTTGCTGCTTTCTGGGTCCTGCCTGATGTTGTACAGTCTTTTATCCAACTTGCCATTCTGCCTGGACGTTTACAGCTTATGTTACAACATCCAAAGACCAAGTTTTCAAAGTGTTTTCCCTCCCTGCCCTCCCAAGCTTGGCCTCTGCGACCCACCTGGCCAATGTTTGGGTTGTCTGCCTTCTTGTGGGACCCTGGCGGACATTTTCTAAAGACACTGTGGAGCGTCCTGAGGCCGCTCCTTCAGGGGGGGGGGGGTACTGTTACGATTCATGTTGTATCATCTCCTGCCTGCTGGTGGTGGTATTGAGTTGGACTGCCCTGGACTTCCACTAACCACCAGCAGGTGGCTTATTACATTTAAGGACTTGCAGTTCTTTGTATGGCCTGCAGAGGCCTCTAATGTGTCTCTGATCAATTACCACCAGATGCTTCCTATTACATGGACTATATAAGTCTGCCTCTTCCTGCAAGTCATTGCCAGAACTTCCTTGTTACAGGTCTGAGTCTCTGTAGAGATGGGAAGTTCGGATCTTTTCAATGATCCGGATGATTCGAATCGGGTCATTGAAGAGATCCGGATCTTTGATCCGAATCTCGGATCATTTTACTACCGGAAGCATTCGGGGGTGAAATGAACAGCAGGACAGGTCTGTGGACAGGAGACGGGGAGGGAGTGGACACACAGAGAAGGGGAGAAGATGGACAGAGGGCAGGGAGTGGACAGAGAAGGGAGGAGGGACGAGCAGAGAGCAGAAATGTTTGCACGTAATACCCACATGCTGAAGTCATATGCTTTACATATATTTCACCTATATGTTCATCTGTACACTTTGAAAGAAAAGGTCGCACAGTGAAAGAAAGCATTCCCAGAAGATAAGTGCAGCTGTTTAGTGCCGAGTGCAGGAGGATCATATTATTGCCTTTCAATCACACTGTCTGCAAAGTTACTGAGCTGTGCTGAGCCAAAAGCTTCCAATGTGATCACTGTGCAGCACTACGGAACAGCCAGCCTATAATGCGCAGCACATTGCAGCCAGTATGTGTGCTCTACACATATCTGGCAGTGGCACCCATGTCCCCTCTCTCATCTACCTGTCCCTGCAAGGCTGCCTCCCTTCCAACAGAGCGATCCCTGCTTCCAGGACCCCGCTGCCCGCTGAGAGGGGGCGTGTCGCTCCTGGCCCCGCCCCTTTTGCGATCCCAATCACTCATTTTGATGATTCGGATTATCGACTCATAAAATAGATTCGGATCAAAGATCCGAATCGTTCATGATCCGGACAACACTAAGTCTCTGGTCACCCCTGTTCCTGATACCTGGTTTCTTGTACCCTGCCCTGTGATCTGATTATCTGCTACTGAACCTCTGCTTGTCCTGACTCTGCTTATGCTTACTCCTCTGTACCTTGTATGTATCTGATTACCTGTTGCTGACTTTATTCCGTTTTGACCTGTCTTTGCCTGCTCCTTTTGATACCGCGTTGTTGTATATCATTGCTTGTACATATATATCTCGTGCACACCGTTTGTAAATAGATAGTTAGGTGATATATATATATATATATATATATATATATATATATATATATATATATATATATATATATATAATTTGTCACTGCTTCCCGGGTTATTTGTGTATATATTGTGTGCTGTGCATATGTGGTATGATATTTGCATTCACGCTTGTATGTATGCTTGCATTATTGCATTTGCAATAGAACATTATTTTTGCACCTTAATTCCTGGTTCCAGTGTCTGTATGCTGCAAACTGTGGTCAAACCCTGTTTCTCCGTTCAGGCCCCTGACACATGTCACTGACTGTCCTCAGAGGAGCTCACACTCTAATCCTACCATAGTCATAGTCTAATGTCCTACCATATTATTATTATTATGTATTTATATAGCACTGACATCTTCTGCAGCACATTACAGAGTACATAGTCATGTCACTGACTGTCCTCAGAGGAGCTCACAGTCTAATCCTACTATAGCCATAGTCTAATGTCCTACCATAATTTTATGATGTATATATAGGGGGGGGGGGGGGGGGTGTCTGTAAATAATCAGCACTGGGTGTGAAATGCACCGGTATGCCACTGCATTGTAGCTCAGTACAGGCAGACTAAGCTTACCGATAGAGCTACATTTAGCAGTGACTTCACCCAGGAAAAGCATAAACCTGGGTGGGCGTGTATTAAGAAGAAAAGAGCCCAAAAGCAACTCATTTATAAACGGTCCTGAGGGAGGAGAAAGAAAAAGCGACTAGGGCCATGTATGTGATGAGTAACTTTATAGTTAATTTGTCCTATGGAATTTGGGGGGGAAGGGGGCTAACCCAATCAGTACGCTGCTATGGAGGCACCTAGAAAATGAGGTAAGTCAGATAAGGGGAGATAAATAATGAGTTAAGATAGATAAAGAGAGGTAAATCATCTCTTCAGGCCGATGTAGAAATGTGGACGGCGTGAAACGGTCGTCAGGCTACCACTGACCTTTACTACCCACTCTCTTGTCCCACGCACTGATGCAACACCTATGGATGGGTTTATGAATAAAAGGTCAGTACGCTCAGCAGTTCCCAGATTTATTTATTTACTTGTGTTGGTGATGCAACTGTCTTTCTGCTTGACTTCGTGAGCACGCTGCATGGACCACACACCCGGTGATTAAAGGGGCACTATGGCGAAAAATTTTAACATTTAAAATACCAGCCGACCCACGTCGTAGCATACGCCGCATCTATCTATCTATCTATCTATCTAATAGAGTACGCGCCTCAACCTTGAAGCAAGAAGAAGTACTTTCCATGAGAAAATGTATGCGTGCTCAAACACCAAGTTTAAGCCTAGCAAGTCTGGCTTACCAAATCTGACCTAATTGGCTATTCATGAGGCAATGCTCATGCAAATATGCATTTGCTTTCGCATGCCAAACTATGCAGGGTCAAAAAAACAATACCGCAAAGCGATCACCCTGCGGGAATGAGTTCATGTTACATTAGCACTATCCAGGAGCGCCACGGCGAGGCTTCCCAATGCCCTCATACAACCGGGGGGACCGCGGGGTCCTAGGCTCTCTCACTGCCTGGGAACCACAGAGGCACTCCGGATGGGGAGGCTGGGTGGCGCTGGTGACCCCCCTAAGCGTGGCCAGCGCTGGGGAGAGCCGTCCGCACCCACCTCCCAATATTAAAAACAGGCACTTACCTTAACGTCCATTGCGTCCTGCTACATGCGCATTAACTTGGGGGCACCACATGAGAAAGGAGTAAAGCATGGGTCACCTCGAGCTCAGGGCTGGCTCACATACAGCACTCCAGAGGGGGGGAAGACAGACGCAGACAACTCACTCCAGGGCTCACACCACCGGAGCAAGCCATCCACCACCTGCCTCCAAAGGATACAAACTGCACAAAATGATTTCCATGAGAAAATTAATGCGCATGTAGCAGAACGCAATGGATGTTAAGGTAAGTGCCTGTTTTAAATATTGGGAGGTGGGTGCGGCCACGCTTGGGGGCTCCCCCCCCCCCCCCCCGGAGTGCCTCTGTGGTTCCCAGGCAGTGAAAGAGCCTGGGACCCCGTGGTCCCCCTGGTTGTATGGGGGCATTGGGAATCCTCCCCGTGGCGCTCCTGGATAGTGCTAATGTAACATGAACTAATTCCCGCAGGGCGACCGCTTTGCGGTATTGGTTTTTTGACCCTGCATAGTTTGGCATGCGAAAGCAAATGCATATTTGCATGAGCATTGCCTCATGAATAGCCAATTAGGCCGGATTTGCAAAGCCAGACTTGCTAGGGTTAAACTTGGTGTTTGAGCATGCATACATTTTCTCATGGAAAGCCTACTTCTTCTTCTTGCTTGAAGGTTGAGGCACTTACTCTGTTATATATATATAGATGTGCAAACATATACAAATAAGAAGTACGTTTTTTCCAGAGTAAAATGAGCCATAAATTATTTTTCTCCTATGTTGCTGTCACTTACAGTAGGTAGTAGAAATCTGACAATTGACAGGTTTTGGACTAGTCCATCTCTTCATAGGGGATTCTCAGGGATTTATTTATTTTCAAAAGCACTTAGTGAATGGCAGTTGCTCTGTCCAATTGCCAAAGAACTGTGTAGGGAGCAGGGAAGCTGGCCAGTATCATTGTATAAATCCTTTTTAGGGAATATCTTTATAAAGAATAAAAGCCTTACTGAGAATCCCCTATGAACAGATGGACTAGTCCAAAACCTGTCACTTCTGTCAGATTTCTACTACCTAATGTCAGTGACAGCAACATAGGAGAAAAGTCATTTATGGCTCATTTTACTCTGGAAAAAAGACTAGAGGACCAGACTAGTGGCACAAAGCAGAGCGAGTGCGTCCCTTGCGGCTGGAAGAACGGCGGTAAGTCTCCGCCCGCTGTTAGCCGCCGAGATTTAAAAATACCAGAGGGGAGAGCCAGGAGGAGGGCCCCAAGGTGAGACCTCCTCCCTTCCTCACGCTGTGCACACCGCCCCTTTCACTGCGCTCCTCCCCTCCTGCTTAGGGTGCTCTGGTGGGCCCCCCTGACCACGGGCCCTTGGTCCGTGCCCGAATGCCCGAATGGTCAGTCCGCCCCTGTACCTGGCATACTTGTATAACTCCTCTATCTCTACCTTTGTTACTATCCCTGTGCTCCTTATATGCACTGCGAAGCTGTTATGAGAAGTACCGTATCTTTCAGCATAGAATGATGCCCATATACGGTACAATTTAAAAAAAAAAATTCCATCAGAGAAAATTTGATTATTCTGTTTGGAATTATTTTCAAGGTACCATACACGGACGTTCAATCTTTCAGAAAATCCAAGAAAAACGATCAAATATGAAGAAAAAGTTTTTCGGGAAAAATGATCAAAAGTAAAAAAAGAAATTTGATCAAAATGTTTTGTTTGATCGGAAATGACGTGTTTGCGGCATTTCCCGCACTTTTTCTTTAGACGGAACAGGAAGAAGAAATGGCTGTAATAAGAAGAAAGTTCATATAGATTTTGTACTTTATCTGTGGACCCCACTGAACGAGGAGGAACCAAAACCGAAAAGACAAAGAATTGGTTGCAGAATAAAGACGAGTATTCTCACGTGAGTCTTCTACAAGAATAAAAGGACAACTGTAGAGAGAGGTATATGGTGGCAGCCATATTTATTTCCTTTTAAGCAATACCAGTTACCTGGCAGCCCTGCTGATCCTCTGCCTCTAATACTTTCATCCATAGCCCCTGAACAAGCATGCAGCAGATCAGGTTTTTCTGACAATGTTGACAGATCTGACAAGATTAGCTGCATGCTTGTTCCTGGTGCTATTCAGATACTACTGCAGAGAAATAGACCAGCAGGGCGGCCAGGCAACTTGTATTGCTTAAAAGGAAATAAATATGGCAGCCTCCGTATACCTCTTACTACAGTTCTTCTTTAAAAGAGAACAACCCAGAAGATTTCTACAAGTACTTGAGGATGAACGATGATACTTTTAGGCTTTAACTTGAAAACATTAAAGGGGCACTACGGCAAAAAATTGTAAAATGTAAAATATGTGCAAACATAGACAAATAAGAAGTACATTTCTCACAGAGTAAAATGAGCCATAAATTACTTTTCTCCTATGTTGCTGTCACTTACAGTAGGTAGTAGAAATCTGACAGAAGTGACAGGTTTTGGACTAGTCCATCTGTTCATAGGGGATTCTCAGTAAGGCTTTTATTCTTTATAAAGATATTCCCTAAAAAGGATTTAAACAATGATGCTGGCCATCTTCCCTGCTCACTACACAGTTTTTTGGCAGTTGGACAGAGCAACTACCATTCACTAAGTGCTTTTGAAAATAAATCCCTGAGAATCCCCTTATGAAGAGATGGACTAGTCCAAAACCAGTCTCTACTGTCAGATTTCTACTACCTACTGTAAGTGACAGCAACATAGGAGAAAAGTAATTTATGGCTCATTTTACTCTGGTAAAAATGTACTTCTTATTTGTCTATGTTTGCACATATTTAAAATTTTACAATTTTTCACTATAGTGCCCCTTTAAACCTTTGGTGGAAAAACAAGATACAAATATGCAAACATGAATTATACAGTAAGCTCAATTAGGGTCGGTTCAAAGTTGATCGGATGCAGAGCGGAAATGGTAAGTGCACCCGCAAGGCGGATGTGTACCATCCATTCTGCATCCGCATGCAACAAATACACCCGACCGTTCCGCGTCCGCACGTCCGCTCCTGCGATGATCACGTTCTCATGGCCGCTTACCTGTCCCCCTCGGTTCCTTCAACAGCCTGGAGGTCAGCAGAAACATGAAGCTCTCCGTAGGCTGCAGCAGACCAATGCTCCCTAGCAACAGGGAGAATTGTTATTGGTCCAACATGAACCAATGAGGATTGTCCCTGTTAAGGACTCCCATTGGTCTGAAGATCCCCCAGCCACCAGGACTGAGCCGTGGCGATAGGCGGCAGCAAAATGGGCGACGTGGATGTGGCAACTAGCCTAGTTCTCCTAGGCTTTCATTGGACACATTTTCCCATCCGGTCCGGGAAAACGTGCCAAGTTGGGATACTGTGTTCTGTCTCGCGTTCCGCGGCACACAAATCCGTGTAGGATCCGTGTTTTAGAGCAAGTGGAAGTGGATCCTATTTTTCACATAGGATCCACTTCCTGTGTTTAAACGGAGCTTAAAAAACATCCTGAACGGGTACTTTTTTTCAGGTGTGAACTGACCCTAGCATCATGGCTCCTGCAACACGAGCGCTGTAATTACAGCGCAGATTTGGGCACAGCCGGTTCCACCGCAGTGAGTAACTTCGGTGCCATCAGAAGACGTAGCTGAAGTTACTTTTAACAGTGTCATTACATCATTCCCCACCATCCACGTGGACCTGGAGGGGGAATAGTAATTAACACCGCCGGGACTTGTGCAGGAGCAGGATAAGCCAAATATCGGCTGTATCCTGCGCCCAAGTCTCCTGGCGACTATTTTATATGTATTCCCTGCAACCTCTCTGATAATACACATGTACTCACCTTCCTCCACTACCACTTTACCTTACTCAATTAAAATACTAATCCTTTATAATTTAACATTAAGGTCTCTTTCACAGCGGGACGTTAAAGTCGCACGTTACAAAAAATTATAATGCAGAGTAACGCACAGCAATACAAAGTCTGTGCGACATTCACGGTGCACACGTTGCGTTGTGTGTAACGTGTAGCAATATTTAGAAAGTGCTGCGCACCAAGAGACACATAACGCAGCGCAAAATAACGTCCACTGTCATAACCTACATGCGCTGCGTTAGGGGCACGTTGTGCGACTTTAACGTTGCATCAAACGCAAGGCCCCACTGTGAAAGAGGCCTAAAGCAAAGAAGGGAACGGGGGGGGGGGGGGGGGGGGGCGATTGGGGGCAGAACAGGACACAGGGGAGGACTCAATAATTTGGGGAGAAAATCTACAAGACGCCCCTGGACCATGGATGCACCAGGTTTAGTATATTTTTCCCCTGGTTTTTGCCTTCTAAACTTAGGTGCATCTTATAGCCGAAAAATAACAAGTTTGTTGTGTTACACAATGACAATAAAGTCCTTGAATTTTGAATCTTCCCAGAAATGGGTCGATTATGCCACTTTGAGCCCGTTGCACTATACTCCGGTAAAGTTGGGGTGCACAGGGGGTGCAGGGCAATTTTACCATAGCCCAAAAAGAGAGCACCAGCCGATTACTGCCAAACGCATTACAGGGTCACCATGTGCATCGCTATGGTAACGTGTAGTGTAATGTGCATCGCATGGTAACGTGTGGTGTAATGTGCATTGCTATGGTAACGTGTGGTGTAATGTGCATTACCATGGTAATGAATGTGGCGTTAGCTGCTACGTCCAAAATGTTGCTCCCGCTAGTTGCCACGGCCGATCGCACACGCTCCCGTTGCCACCCGTTAGGCCGGAGATCAATGAATGGGAACACAGTTCCCATTCATTGATCGAAGTCCCCGTATGAATGATTGACGCCGTCAATAAGACGGCTCCGTCATTCATAAAGCCGATACTTACACGTCCATATATTGCTTCTGTTATGCGTAGTAAAACTACGCATACGGAAGACAGCTGCGAGGACATCTTGTTGCCAAATAGTAAAATTACATTTAAAAAAAAAACATTAAAAGCCATTTATTTTTACTTTTAAAATTAACCCCTTACCCCCCACACTCTCCAATAATTACACAAAAAAGTTGTAAAAAAGAATATATATATATATATACATAAATTGTTACCTTAGAGCCTGAACATTTTAATATGTATGTCAAAAAGGTATATTACTGTTACTTAAAATTATGGGCTTGTAATTAGTGATGGACGCAAAAATGAAAAAAATGCACCTTTATTTCCAAATAAAATATCGGCGCCATACATTGTGATAGGGACATAATTTAAATGGTGTAATAACCGGGACAAATGGGCGAATAAAATACATGGGTTTTAATTATGGTAGTGTAACGATCGGTGAAGCACAGAGAGGATCTGATTACCGGTGATCTGCAGTATCACTGGGAATACAGATATATACCAGATTATAAGTGATCTGCAGTATCACCGATAATCCGATATACTAGCTAACCTCTGTTCACCTGAGTAGAGTGTAGTGTTTGGTGTAACAGTAACACTTCAAGGACTAGGCCTCAGTGCAGCAAGGAGTACTGCACAAATTCCTTCCGCAGACCTGAGCTCTCCAAGACGGGAGGAGTCAGACTGACAGTAGGAAGGATTGTCTGAAGGTAACCCTCAGGACGAAGGGTCGCTAACAGAGCGAGGAACCGCCTCTAATGGTAAGGTCGGTTCTCGAGGTCAGACAAGCCAGGTCGTACACACACGGACAGATACAGTACAAGATCAGAAGACAAAGGCGGAGTCTAAGTACAGGCAGGGTTCGGCAACGGGGTATCAGATATATCGAGGTACAGAATCAGGAGGCTGAGGCGGAGTCTAGGAACGAGCCGGGGTTCGGCAACAGAGAATCAGAAATATCGAGGTGCAAGATCAGAGTTCAGGAGGATAGTCAGGCAAGCAAGAAGTCATAACAGATAATCACAATTATTAACCTAGTACTTTAAGCTATCAACAGAATCTGGCTAAGTGTAGGATTACAGCTCCAGCTGGTCCCGGCACACTTGCGGATCTGACTACGGATCTGGGTGCTCCCACATATGTGATCGCAACGCCAGACACCAGGGGAATGACCAGCTAGCAGTATATATGCACCTGTACCTCTCCAGCACCTCCCACGGTGCTGGACCAATGAGTGGTGGAGCCAGAGTCAGCTGACCAGCCTGGTCAGCTAACTACCTCTGGCTGTCATATAAACCCTGCCTGAGTGCGCGCGTGCGCGTCACTCTAAATCTAGAGGGACTACGTGTCCCAGCCACACCAGCCCCGCTCTGCGGTATCTCCGCAGCGGGGGCATGCGCGCCAACCGCCACGTCTGACGCGGCGGTTTCTCCGCGCTCCATTGAGTCCTGCACGGAGACAGCCGCCTCATACTGAGAGGAAGCGGCTGCTTCTCCGTGTGTGGCGCCATTATGCGCGGAAATAGCCGCCTGCCGCTGGCTCATGGCGGCGGCTCTTCCGCGTTTTCTCACAGTACACGAGAAGTGGACTCCGGACAGCTCCTTCCAGGTTTTTCTGGGTGTAAAGTGTGAAACTCCCTTTTTAACTCATCGGCATCCCTGGTACCCATTGTCTTTCCTCAATGCCGTATCCTTTCCAAAGCACGAGATATTGTACCGAGTTCTGTACAAGGCGTGAATCTAAAATCTTTTCTACCTCGTACTCAGGTTGGTCATCTACCACCACAGGAGGAGGAGGAGTGGGACCCACATGGACTGCTGGTTTAAGCAGAGATATGTGGAAGGATCTTACCCCACGCATGCTGGCGGGAAGATCAACGGAATAAGTAACATTGTTGATCTTCCTGGCTACTGAAAATGGACCCACAAACCTGGGGCCCAGTTTATCCGAGGGCTGTCTCAGGGTCAAGTGACGAGTGGACACCCAGACCAAGTCTCCTGGCTGAAACTTCCACTCCAATGAGCGTCTTTTGTCAGCCTGACCCTTTTGACTCTGGAATGCCCTTTCCAGATTACTCTTTACCATCCCCCAGATGTCTTTAAATGCCCTGTGCCAGGCTTTCAGGGTTGGAAACGAAGAAGAGACAACTGGCAAGGGGGAGAATTTGGGTGATCTCCCCGTCACTACCTGAAAAGGAGAAAATACGGAGGACGAGTTCTTTAAATTATTTTGAGCAAATTCTGCGAAGGGCAGGAATCTGACCCAATCGTCTTGCGCCTCTGCAGCATAACACCTCAAAAACTGCTCTAAGGACTGATTTATCCTCTCAGTCTGGCCATTAGTCTGTGGATGATAGCCTGATGAGAATGACAGCTTTATGCCCATAAGCTGGCAAAAAGCCTTCCAAAATCGTGAGACAAATTGGACTCCCCTGTCTGAGACTATGTCTTCAGGAATGCCGTGTAATCTGAAGACATGAGTGATGAATAACTCGGCCAATTCCTGAGCCGAGGGGAGTCCTTTCAATGGCACAAAATGGGCCATTTTGCTAAAGCGGTCAACTATCACCCAAATGACTGCCATGCCGTCAGATCTGGGAAGCTCACCCACAAAATCCATGGACAGGTGGGTCCATGGCTCACTCGGGGTGGGCAAAGGCTGCAAGGTACCGACAGGTGCCAGCCGGGAGGGTTTACTCTTGGCACATATCGCACACTCCCTCACGTATTCTTTGCAATCCGCTGCCAAAGAAGGCCACCAGGCGCATCTGGCTACCAGATCCTGTGTTCTAGATGCTCCAGGATGCCCTGCATTCTTATGCGCTTGGAACATTTCTAAAACCTGGAGGCGAAACGGCAGAGGAACGAACAGAACCCCTGCGGGCTTCCCTTCCGGGATGTCCTGCTGAAAGGGAATCAAAGTCTCCCTCCAATCCTCCCAAGTTTCAGTTGCTGCCAGTATCAACCTCTGGGGAACAATGGTCTCTGGAACGGAGGGCTGTGCTGTCTCTGACTCGAAGCATCTGGATAAAGCATCCGCCTTAACATTCTTGCTACCCGGGGTGTACGTAATAATGAAACTGAACCTAGAGAAGAATAACGACCATCGAGCCTGACGAGGGCTCAACCTCTTAGCCCCCTCGATGTACTCTAAGTTTTTGTGATCGGTGTAAACCGTGATGGTATGCTCAGCTCCCTCTAACCAATGTCGCCATTCCTCGAAAGCCAATTTAATGGCCAGGAGCTCCCTGTTGCCAATATCGTAATTCTTCTCTGCAGGGGAGAACCTACGAGAGAAATAAGCACACGGGTGCATTCTACCCTGCAGGCCTGACCGCTGAGACAGCACAGCCCCCACCCCAACCTCCGAGGCATCCACCTCCACAATGAACGGGAAAGACGTATCCACATGTCTGAGGATGGGTGCTGAACAGAATAGGCCCTTCAGGGTGGCAAAAGCATGTAAAGCCTCAGGAGACCAGTGAGCGGTATCTGCCCCTTTCTTAGTGAGACTGGTAAGGGGAGAAATGACCGTGGAGTACCCCTTTATGAACCTTCTATAATAGTTGGCGAAGCCAAGAAAGCGCTGCAGGGACTTCAACCCAACCGGCTGTGGCCACTCCAGCACAGCGGAGACCTTGGCAGGATCCATAGACAGGCCCGTGGTGGAAATTATGTACCCTAAGAACGCGACAGATGTTACTTCGAAGATGCACTTCTCAAGCTTTGCGTATAACGAGTTCTACCTTAACTGATTCAAAACAAACCTCACATGGTTTCTATGTTCAGAGAGGTTGTTGGAGAAGATAAGGATATCGTCTAGGACCTAGGTAGACTAGAACGAATTTCCCCAACACCTCCCTGAAGACCTCGTTAATGAGTTCCTGGAAAACGGCCGGGGCATTACATAGCCGGAAGGGCATCACCAGGTACTCATAATGCCCGTCTGGTGTATTAAAGGCCGTTTTCCATTCATCGCCCTTTCTTATGCGTATCAAGTTGTACGCGCCCCGCAAATCTAGTTTAGAAAAAATCTTGGCGTCGATAATCTGTGTGAACAAATCGTCTATCAACGGCAGCGGATAGCGATTTTTTACTGTATTTCTGTTAAGGCCGCGGTAATCAATGCAGGGTCGCAGACCTCCATCTTTCTTTTTAACAAAAAAGAAACCTGCCCCAGCAGGCGACCGGGACGGGTGAATGAAACCCTTGGCCAAGTTTTCACGGATGTAATCCTGCATGGCCAATTTTTCGGGCCCTGACAAATTGTACAAATGACCCCGGGGGGGTACACAACCTGAACGGAGATCGATGGGACAATCGAAAGGGGGCAATTTGTCAGCTGCCTTGGGACAGAACACATCGGAATATTCAGAGTACTGGTCTGATACCCCTCCCACCTGAATTCTGGTTTGCCCCAATGTCAACTTTCCCAAACAATGTTGAAAACAACGAGGTGACCAGGTGGTTAACTGACCTGTGGCCTAGTCTATTTGAGGTGAATGGACTTGCAACCACGGCATGCCTAGGATAATAGTGGAGGTTGACATTTTTAACACAAAAAACGGTAATTGTTCCCCATGCAGTACCCCTATGGTGACCTACACCTCCGGAGTCTGCGACAGAGCACGATTCCGTTGCAGAGGGGAATTGTCTACTGCCGTGACCTGAATGGGGAATCTCACAGGGGTGAGGGGAATACCCAACTTCTGAGCAAACTCAAAGTTCATAAAATTCGCCGCTGAGCCAGAATCAATAAAAGCCTCAGTGGCCACAGACTTGTTCTCCCATGTAATTGTACAGGGGAGAAGCAATTTTTTCTCTTTAAGGGGTGAAAATTGTGTGCCTAGGGTGTCACCCCCCACTACTCCTAGGCAAACTCGTTTCCCGACTTGTTAGGGCAGTTTCGCACCCTATGCCCTGCTTCTGCATAGTATAGACACAGTTGTTCCGTCATTCTCCGCCTTCGCTCCACCTGGGTCAGTTTTGATCGACCAATCTGCATTGGCTCGGGTGAAGGCAAGGCCGGAGAAGGTGAGCCAGATGGAGATGGCGTTACTAGGGGTGCAGCGGAAGGTGCCGCATAAGATGTCACCCTGACACGGTGACTACCCCGAGTCTGCCTCTGATGGCGTAACCGTCGGTCGACTCGAATGGCCGATGTGATGGCCTCATCGACTGTCTTGGGCTCGGGTAAGGTCAACATTAGGTCGGAGACCTCCTCCGACAACCCAGACAGAAAGTAATCCATCAGAGCGTAGGTGTCAAATCTGGCGGTAACTGACCACCTACGAAACTCTGCCGCATAATCCTCGACCGAGCCTCTGCCTTGTCGCAACAGTTTGAGCTTCCGCTCAGAAGTTGCCGCCAGGTCAGGGTCATCATATATTACTGCCATGGCCTTAAAAAATTCCTCTACCGAGGTCAGAGCTGTATCTGTGGGAGGCAGGTTGTATGCCCAAGACTGGGAATCACCAGTTAACAGGGTTTTAATAAAAATGACCCGTTGGGTCTCAGTCCCCGAGGATCGGGGTCTCAACTCGAAATATGACAACACTCTACTCTTAAAATTCCGGAAGTCAGACTTGTGACCGGAAAATTTGTCTGGTACGGGCATCCGTATGTCATCACTAGGAGGGGATCGCACCGAATCAACTGACGTCTGAAGGGTTTGCACAGAGCCTGTTAGGGCATCAATTAAAGCTTTGTGCTGGCCCAGTGCTTGATGGATAGTATCCACCGAAGTGGCAAGCACAGTCAGAGGGTCAGCGCGTGCGTCCATCTGTTTATGGGTCTGGCGTTCTGTAACGATCGGTGAAGCACAGAGAGGATCTGATTACCGGTGATCTGCAGTATCACTGGGAATACAGATATATACCAGATTATAAGTGATCTGCAGTCTCACCGATAATCCAATATACTAGCTAACCTCTGTTCACCTGAGTAGAGTGTAGTGTTTGGTGTAACAGTAACACTTCAAGGACTAGGCCTCAGTGCAGCAAGGAGTACTGCACAGATTCCTTCCGCAGACCTGAGCTCTCCAAGACGGGAGGAGTCAGACTGACAGTAGGAAGGATTGTCTGAAGGTAACCCTCAGGACGAAGGGTCGCTAACAGAGCGAGGAACCGCCTCTAATGGTAAGGTCGGTTCTCGAGGTCAGACAAGCCAGGTCGTACACACACGGACAGATACAGTACAAGATCAGAAGACAAAGGCGGAGTCTAAGTACAGGCAGGGTTCGGCAACGGGGTATCAGATATATCGAGGTACAGAATCAGGAGGCTGAGGCGGAGTCTAGGAACGAGCCGGGGTTCGGCAACAGAGAATCAGAAATATCGAGGTGCAAGATCAGAGTTCAGGAGGATAGTCAGGCAAGCAAGAAGTCATAACAAATAATCACAATCAACCTAGTACTTTAAAGAGTAACTGTCAGGCTGCAGAAGCTAATTTAAACCTCTATTCTCCTGTGTTAAACAGTTTAGAAGGAAGCCCAAAAGCTATTAGTGAAGATAAAAATCTCAGTTACCTTTGATGTGTGCTTATCAGCAAGTCTGTTATTCTTAAGAAGACGCAAGCCGCATACCATACTGCAAAGCATTCTGGGGCTCTCCCCTCGGCTGCTAATGAGACGTTACAGCAGCTTGTAATCGCGTAGCACTGATAAATCTCGGGCAGACTACACTGCAGGAGTCAGCTATTGTTCCTAGCCACATGGCTCATTAATATTCACTGCACACTGTGTTATTTAGTACAAGCTTATCTGTGATCAGGAAGCAGGCAGGACATGACGACACATTTGACAGAAAAACATGGAGCCTGCCATGAGCTGTCAGGAGCATCTATCTCTGCATATACTATATACAAATTCTGTGAAATCCAAACGTGGACAGTGAAATGCATATGTAATGTAAGTACAGCCAATCTTTAGCTACTGATATATGTGTTTATTTTCTCTGAGACCTTATACCTAACAGCTCCTCTTTAAGCTATCAACAGAATCTAGCTAAGTGTAGGATTACAGCTCCAGCTGGTCCCGGCACATTTGCGGATCTGACTACTGATCTGGGTGCTCCCACATATGTGATCGCAACGCCAGACACCAGGGGAATGACCAGCTAGCAGTATATATGCACCTCTACCTCTCCAGCACCTCCCATGGTGCTGGACCAATGAGTGGTGGAGCCAGAGTCAGCTGACCAGCCTGGTCAGCTGACAACCTCTGGCTGTCATATAAACCCTGCCTGTGTGCGCGCGTCACTCTAAATCTAGAGGGACTACGTGTCCCAGCCACACCAGCCCCGCTCTGCGGTATCTCCGCAGCGGGGGCATGCGCGCCAACCGCCGCGTCTGACGCGGCGATTTCTCCGCGCTCCATTGAGTCCTGCACGGAGACAGCCGCCTCATACTGAGAGGAGGCGGCTGCTTCTCCGTGTGTGGCGCCATTATGCGCGGAAAGAGCCGTCTGCCGCTGGCTCATGGCGGCGGCTCTTCCGCGTTTTCTCACAGGTAGCATGTATAATTTCAAACTATAATGTCCGAAAACTGAGAAATAATGATTTTTTTCCATTTTTTTTCTTAATACTTCTGTAAAAATGGATTTATAATAAAATAATTCTTAGCAAAATGTACCACCCAAAGAAAGCCTAAATGGTGGCAGAAAAAAACAAGATACAGATCATTTCAATGTGATAAGTAGTGATAAAGTTATTGGAGAATGAATAGGAGGTGAAAGTTGCTTGGATGCAGAAGGTGAAAAAACACTGAAGGCTGAAGTGGTTAATGGAATTTACTGCAACAGGTCCTTTTTCTCTTCAGATACAATCATACAATCCAACATTCTGGTCGACAAAATTCTGTATTCCAGTCGACAACAGACTCGTGTCCAGCAATTATCTCCACGTACTGTGTGGTTTTCTGTATAATTTGATTGTAAAAATCTGATTGAATGATCGTATCTGAGGAAAATATTGTACTATAATTGGGGCCCTTTTAATTTTCTCTCTGTTTAGGCTGCAATTTTCCCGGCCCTAACGTCAGAGGAGAACTGCTCATTACTGTATGAGCACCGCACCTGTTACCAGGGTAATGCGTGCGTTGCTATGGTATCCGAAGGAGGGATGAATCACGAGTTAACCATTTAAGGATGACGCTAGTTGAAATTTACACCCTGTTTTGATGCTGTTGTGGCTGCCAGGGCGTAGATTTCAACTCACCACCACCGCGCGAACTCGCCGCCCGATCGCGTTGCTATCTCCCCACTGCAGCTCACTCGTCATGTGAGCCAGCCAGGCTCCTGACCCTGTCATCAATGTAAGCAACTTCCATTGGCTTACATTGATGGACGGGGTCAGGAGCCAATGAAAGCGTCTCCTGACCGGCTCACATGACTCTGCAGTCACAGAGATGGCAGAGTCGGTGGCCTGTGGTTCCCGCCGTGCGGCGTGGATAGCGGTTGCAGCAGGTATGTGTGGTGATTCGTCGATATTCTGCCGTTTTTTGTACCAGCAATCTCTGGTCCTTAAAGGGAACCAGAGATGAACGTTTCACACAAAATAAACATATCAGTCGATAGCTTGTAAAGAATAAATGCTCTACCTGATAATTTTGCCGCTCTGGTGTTCCTTTTTGAGTGTTTTTTATCCATTATTGCTCCAGGAAATATCCAATATGGCCACCGGCTCATATGCCTTCTGCTTCCAGGTTATAAACTGTCCTGGATGTGCTGTCTAGGCTATATGAGACTATGCTGCTATCTAGGCTAAATGCAGCCTTTCATCTATGTGCTTTCATTTTGTATTATGTGCTGTAGGAAGTGTCTCTCATAGGAATGAAACTGCAGTCATCATCAGTATCTATGCAGACAGAGTGCACACAGAGCACACAGGGATCATATTACAGCCACAGAGCTTCTCTGTCAGCAAGAGCAGCCCCTCCCAGTCATCACAGCTCTCAGTATGCAAAGCAGGAAATCTGAGCCAGGAGGGGGAAGGCTTGGGCTTGAAAAAACTTCACAGAAGAGTGACTCAGCTATAATGATTCCAGGTCAAACCTCGACTGAATAGTCAGTGGATTCTTATCACAGCTGCTAATAGACTAATTAAGCAGATAACAATGAAACTAAAAGCAGGGTAGGTGTTTACTGTCATGTTCCCACTGATAAATGTAATAAAATACATGAGGGTGCTTCATCCAAGAGAAACTCCGACCAAGAATTGAACTTTATCCCAATCAGTAGCTGATACCCCCTTTTACATGAGAAATCTATTCCTTTTCACAAACAGACCATCAGGGGTCGCTGTATGACTGATATTGTGGTGAAACCCCTCCCACAAGAAGCTCTGAGTACAGTGGTACTTCTGGCAGTTTCCTGTCTGGGAACCTTGTTGCATTGTGGGAAATAGCTGTTTACAGCTGTTTCCAACTGTCCAAAAAGCATGCAGCAGCTACATCACCTGCCAGCAGTAAAAATGTCACCATGTGATGTCAGAATGTAAATTAGGGATTTAAAAGATTTTACAATAGGCAAACCCTGACTAAATCATTTATACATAATTATTGTAAAAATGAAGCACTTTTTTTTTTATTACATTATTTTCACTGGAGTTCCTCTTTAAGGGGCAGAGACTGCTGGTTAATAATCATCCCTGAGATATGTTTTGTGAATCAGCCCCACAATCTTTCATGACGGGTAAGATGCTGCTTGACTGCTTAGCTAAGTAAGGAACTATGCTGACTGGCTGAAATGGATGAGGTCACACTATGTGCTTATCTGAGAATTCAGACTGCGCTTGAAGGTTTCAAAGGTTGGAAAAAAGTCAAACAGATTAGAGTTCATGTTCTCAGGCACCACAGAACACCCAGATAGCTCAGGGGGACGCTGAACCACAAAGGAATTATAGGGGGCTAAAAGAGAGCGGTTCCGGGTCACAATGAGCTATCTGGGTGTTCTGCTGGTCCAAGCCCTATCCCATAGAAAAGGAAGGGAGACCCCGAGAGCCCGGTATAGTGTAGTATGTACTGGAAATTGTGGAAATGAGAGGTAAGTATAAGATTATACTCACAAGTCTGGGTTACCGTAGAGGTAACCACTGTGCAGGCAGGCGGGGAGTATTTGACCTGTCCCCACTCAGGATTAAGAAGTCGCTCTCTGTAGTTCAGAAAAAGGGGTCAATTCCCCTCCACCAGGGGTGGACTCAATAATTCCTACAATGGTACAGAGGCGCCAGTAGTGTAAAATTTTTGATAAAAGGTTTAAAAATAGGGAGGCCAGTTGTGGACTTACCTTCCCAATGTAGACACAAGATAATGTTGTTTTTTTTCAACAAAATTAATTTATTCACATACTCCAAAACAGTGCAACACGTTTCGTGGGCACATCCCACTTCATCAGGCTATAGAGAGGAGTATAACAACTCTTGTATTGGGTAGATCAGCTAAGCTCAGGGTAGACAGAGGCGCTAAGCTGATCTACCCGATACAAAAGTTGTTATACTCCTCTCTATAGCCTGATGAAGTAGGATGGGCCCACGAAACGCGTTGCACTGTTTTGGAATATGTGAATAAATTAATTTTGTTGAAAAAAATCAACATTATCTTGTGTCTACATTGGCGAGGTAAGTCCACCACTGGCCTCCCTATTTTTAAACCTTTTATCAAAATTTTACACTAATGGTGCCTCTGTACCATTGGGGAACCTGGGCAATTGCCCCGTGGCCCTGAACGCTGCCAGACCCCTGCAAAGTTTTTGGCTGCATAGTAACTCACCTCTCCCGGCGGTTGTTCCACTAGTCTGTACTTCCTGTCTTCAGCCCTGCTGGCCCCACCTTCTCAGAGACCTGGCCAGGGGTCATTACATAATAACACGGGACAGGTCACGGAGTGGAGGAGCCTCTACAAGGATGAAGCCGAGAGCGCACAAACTGATGGAGCAGTGCGCACGGTTGGACAGGTGAGTCGCTATGCAAGGGAGCACAATAAAGCTGGTGGGGGAGATCGGGGGATGGAGTGGGGGGTTGGTAGCCAGATCAGGGGCCCTGAAGGGTGAGTTTGCTACCAGTTGGGGAGGGGTGTCAGGGGGGATTCCAGGTTATTTTTGCCTTGTTCCCATAGAGCCATATCATTCCCTGCCACACACTGATTAGGACAAAAAGTCTGACCTGAGGAAGGGCTCCGCCCGAAACATGTAGTGTGTCTCCACTGATGTTGCTGCATTCAGCCCTTTGAGTACCGTGTCCTTTCTTTCGATTTGTTGCTTGATACCATAGAGCCATATCAATCCCTGCCATGCACTCCTTAGGATCAAAAGTCATTTATAAGCTATAGCCTGAGCCTCACTATATACCAGCGGTTCTGTATGTGCAGCCTGGCTTTCAGGGGAATAAAAAGATGATTTGCATATTCAGGAGTGATGCATCATGGGAAACCACTTTCACTTAAACTGAATTATTTCAAATAACTTCTGTTTTAAAGGACAACTTGGAGGCTGCCAAATTTAACTACTTTAGCCTTTTGGACTTTGCTACTGTGTCCAAAAGGCTGCGGCTGCGTGCTCCTGCGCGCGTTCCAGTGCCACCGCCGGTTATCCCGGAGATCAATGAATGGGATCATGTTTCCCATTCATTAATCTAAGTCCCCGGTAGAAAGAGCGACAGCTTCTTTGGAAAAAAAAGGTTTCACGTCCTCCCTATACCTCCTGGAAGCGAGAGCGCTTGTTTACAGGACTACAGAAGAAAAAATTTGACTGTAGCCATCTTGTGGCCAAGTAGTAAAACTACATCTACATACATTTTTTTCATTAAATAAACATAATTTGTTACATTTAACATTTACCTCCCACACCAAAAATTACCCAAATAATATTATTAATTAAAAAAAATTACAATTATAAAACAAACAAAACATTAATAGTTACCTAAGGGTCTGAACTTTTTTTTTTACTATGCATGTGAAGAGAGTATATTACTATTATTTTTTAAATTATAAGCTTGTAAATAGTGATGGACGAAAAAATGCAACATTATTTCCAAATAAAATATTGGCGCCATACATTGTGATAGGGACATAATTTAAATTGTGTAATAACCGTAACCGGGACAAATGGGCAAAAAACATACATTGGGTTTAATTATGGTAGCATGTATTATTTTAAAGCTATAATGGTCAAAAAACTGAGAAATAATGATTTTTTTTCCTCTTTTTTTTTTTTTTTGTGTGAAATATTCCCGTTAAAATGCATTTAGAAAAAAATAATTCTTAGCACCCAAAGAAAGCCTAATTGGTAATGGAAAAAAACTAAATATAGATCAATTAATTTTAATAAGTAGTGATAAAGTTATTGGTGAATGAATGGTAGGTAAAAATTGCTTGGACGCATAAGGTGAAAAAACACTGAAGGCTGAACTGGTTAAGCAATACCACTTGCCTGGCTGTCCTCCTGATCCTCTGCCAAAAATACTTTTATCCATAGACCCTGAACAAGCATGCAGCAGATCATAATTTTTCTGACACCATTGTCAGATCTGACAAGATTAGCTGCATGCTTGTTTCTGGTGTTATTCAGACAATACTGCAGCCAAATAGATTAGCAGAGCTGCCAGGCAACTGGTATTGTTTAACCACATCACCACTGAGGGCTTTTACCCCTTGAGCACCAGAGCAATTTTCACCTTTCAGCGCTCCTTCCATTCATTTGTCTATAACTTTATGATTACTTATCACAATGAAATGAACTATATCTTGTTTTTTTGCCACCAATTAGGCTTTCTTTAGGTGGGACATTATGCCAAGAATTATTTTATTCTAAATATGTTTTAATGGGAAAATAGGAAAAATGTGGGAAAAAATTCATTATTTTTCAGTTTTCGGCCATTATAGTTTTTAAATAATGCATGTTACTGTAATTAAAACCCATGAAATGTATTTGCCCATTTGTCCTGGTTATAAAACAGTTTAAATTATGTCCCTATCACAATGTTTGGCGCCAATATTTTATTTGGAAATAAAGGTGCATTTTTTTCAGTTTTGCGTCCATCCCTAATTACAAGCCCATAGTTTATAAAGTAACAGTGTTGTACCCTCCTGACATAAAAATTTAAAAAGTTCAGTCCCTAAGGTAACTATTTATGTATTTTTTTTAATTGTACATTTTTTTAATTTTTTTTTAATTACAAAAAAAAAAAAAAGGGGAGTGTGGGAGGTAATGAGTTAATTTTTTGTGTATAAGTAATGATTTGTATGTAAAAAATCCTTTAGGGTGTAGTTTTACTATTTGGCCACAAGATGGCAACAGTAACTTTTTGTTTAATGCAACCTCCAAGCGTCCTTCCTGACGCTTGGAGGAAGTACTAGGAGGCTGGGTAAGTTTTTTTTTTCACAATGATCGCGCTGCATAGCCGAAAAGCAGCGGATCATTGCGGGGCTCAGATCAACAAACGGGAATGGCAGCGTGTTTACAAGCAGGAGTGCGAGCTAGAGCGAGCGGGAGCACGGACAGCGGCGGGAGCGCGGAAAGTACGGATTTCTCCGTACCTGGGGGTGAAAGGATGGAAAAAGGGACGGAGAAATTCGTACGGGCGGGGGTAAAGTGGTTAAAGAGGAACTATAGTGAAAACAATACAATAAATAAAATAGCTTTTTTTTTTTTTTTTTTTTTACAATATTCATTCAGGCCTGGTGCACACCGCAAAACGCTAGTGGTTTTTGAAACGCTTTTTCTTATTTTTATGAAGTGTTTTGTGTAGCGTTTTTTAGCTTTTTTGTGTAGCAGATTAATATATTGTTACAGTAAAAGCTGTTACTGAACAGCTACTGTAACAAGAACGCCGGCAAAACCGCTCTGATCTAGCGTTTTCCAGAGCGGTTTGCGTTTTTCCTATACTTTACATTGGAGGCAGAAACGCCTCAGAAATCAAAAAAATGCCTCACCCCGGGAGTATGCGTTTCTGGAAAACGCCTCCTGCTCTGGTGTGCACCAGCCCATTGAAATACATTACCCTAGCGGATCCGCACCCGCAAGCGGATCGCAAACCGCTACAAAACCCGCTTGGTGTGCACCAGCCCTTATAGATTATTTAGTCAGTGTTTGCCCATTGTCTCAATTCAGCTGTCCTTTAATGGTAAAAAAATAATGTTCAGCGTTGTCAAGCGTGGGAGAGATCCGGTATGTGAGAGGAGGAGGAGACAGGGATGGAGGAGAAGAAAAGACCATTTATAGAGTGCAGTGTGCAGTTAGGATGTGGTCTTGTAGGAAATGCAGAGATAGCTAGAGATTGATTTATATAGTAGCATGATCTTCCATATCGCTGTACAATATAATGACAAGACTTTGTTGCAGAAGACTAGAAGACTAAGGGAGCACAATGTATGTATGACAATTCCTACAGATTATTCTCCAATCAATATACAGAAACTGCAAGAAACAATAGGCGAGGGAGCGCTGCACTTGCAGGCTTGCAATCTATGGGGACAGGGAAGAACATAAGCAGTGGGGTAGAGAACAAGCTGTATATGGACAGTGAATTCCACAGTGGCGGTCAATGCCAACAGCGGGGCCCTTGTGTGGAATAAATGTAGGGGAGGGTCTATACAAGTGGGTGTGGTTATAACAGATCATGGGTGGATCCAAAAATTGTCAGTAACATAAAAGTGTGTGAACGTGGGCTGCATTCTGTAGGCACTGGATAAGGCCTCTTTCACAGTGAGACGTTAAAGTCGCACGTTAGAAAAGGTTTTAACGCAGACTAACGCCCAGCAATACTAGGTCTATGCGACATTCACAGTGCACACATTGCGTTTGTGTGTAACGTGTAGCAATATTTAGAAAGTGCTGCATGCTGTGCGTTATACACGTTATTAGCTGCATTACACTGTTTGCACATGCTCAGTAATGACCTGGAAGCATACTTTTCATTGCCTGTATGCTCTACTGTATGCGACGATAACAGGGCATTAAGTTGCGTTGTGCCATTTTTGGGATGTTGCGTTATTAGTTTGCGTTGCGACTTTAACGTTGCATCAAAACGCAACGTCCTACTGTGAAAGTAGCTTTAATGTAGAACATATTTATAAGTGTCACATAAATATCTATTCATTATGTCGCATACATGACTGGGCCACAAGCAATTATCACCGCTCCTCCTGCAGCAGTGTCACACACGGCAGTGGCGGCACTACACCTGGGACACGCTGGGGCACTGCCCCCCCAAGAATCAGTGTACCCCTGAGCTCCCCCCTGCTCAGTAACATACAGCTAACTGTCTCCAGGCTCCAGCGGTATACACTGAACAGGATAGGGTCTGTAAAAACTCTCCCTGTCAGCCTGAGTCTATGTAGACGTAACCAAAGGTCTTGTCTATTTGCCATAAATGCCTCACAATCCTTACAAGATCCACTGTAATTCATGTATGTGGATGACACTTATATTTTCAAAAATAATCTCTACCTTCTGATGTTCATTGTAAGCAAGGCGTTCTAACATTGTCAGTCAACACTCATTAGCGGAACACTTACTGTTTTTCTTTTAAGTTAGCCACTAACCGGTATCATTCTAATTCAAAGCTCTGTCTGTCTATCTGCTGAATACACTTTACATACTTAGTAGTGCATACGGTAGATTATTGTTGGGTATATTTTTTTTCTATCATGAGCCCAAATGAGTCCCACCGGCCAGCCATTATCCCCGCTTTGTGCCCCTCCAAAAATGTAAATCTGGAGCCGCCATTGACACACGTCCTGAGAAAAGAGATGAAAACTTTGAAATGGTCAAAAAACCTACAATACATTATTATTATTATTATTATACATCTGCATAACACTAATATCTTCCATAGTGCTTTTTACAGAGTTCACATTCATGTTGTTGTGAAATTCCACAAATCAATCTATTGGAAGTAAAGTATTGGTTTGTGGTATTTCGAAAAACAATGTCACTGACTGTCCTCAGAGGAGCTCACAATGTAATCCTACCATAGTCATAGTGTAATGTCCTACCATATTATTATTATGTATTTATATAGCACTGACATCTCCTGCAGCACATTACAGAGTACATAGTCATGTCACTGACTGTCCTCAGAGGAGCTCACAATGTAATCCTACCATAGTCACAGTCTAATGTCCTACCATATTATTATTATGTATTTATATAGCACTGACATCTCCTGCAGCATATACAGAGTACATAGTCATGTCACTGACTGTCCTCAGAGGAGCTCACACTCTAATCCTACCATAGTCATAGTCTAATGTCCTACCATATTATTATTATGTATTTATATAGCACTGACATCTTCTGCAGCACATTACAGAGTACATAGTCATGTCACTGACTGTCCTCAGAGGAGCTCACAATCTAATCCTACCATAGTCATAGTGTAATGTCCTACCATATTATTATTATGTATTTATATAGCACTGAGATCTTCTGCAGCACATTACAGAGTACACAGTCATGTCACTGACTGTCCTCAGAGGAGCTCACAATGTAATCCTACCATAGTCATAGTGTAATGTCCTACCATATTATTATTATGTATTTATATAGCACTGACATCTCCTGCAGCACTTTACAGAGTACATAGTCCTGTCACTGACTGTCCTCAGAGGAGCTCACACTCTAATCCTACCATAGTCATAGTCTAATGTCCTACCATATTATTATTATGTATTTATATAGCACTGACATCTCCTGCAGCACATTACAGAGTACATAGTCATGTCACTGACTGTCCTCAGAGGAGCTCACACTCTAATCCTACCATAGTCATAGTCTAATGTCCTACCATATTATTATTATGTATTTATATAGCACTGACATCTCCTGCAGCACTTTACAGAGTACATAGTCATGTCACTGGCTGTCCTCAGAGGAGCTCACACTCTAATCCTACCATAGTCATAGTCTAATGTCCTACCATATTATTATTATGTATTTATATAGCACTGACATCTCCTGCAGCACTTTACAGAGTACATAGTCCTGTCACTCACTGTCCTCAGAGGAGCTCACACTCTAATCCTACCATAGTCATAGTCTAATGTCCTACCATATTATTATTATGTATTTATATAGCACTGACATCTCCTGCAGCACATTACAGAGTACATAGTCATGTCACTGACTGTCCTCAGAGGAGCTCACAATGTAATCCTACCATAGTCATAGTCTAATGTCCTACCATATTATTATTATGTATTTATATAGCACTGACATCTCCTGCAGCACTTTACAGAGTACATAGTCCTGTCACTGACTGTCCTCAGAGGAGCTCACACTCTAATCCTACCATAGTCATAGTCTAATGTCCTACCATATTATTATTACTATGTATTTATATAGCACTGACATCTTCTGCAGCACATTACAGAGAACATAGTCATGTCACTGACTGTCCTCAGAGGAGATCACAAACTAATCCTACCATAGTCATAGTCTAATGTCCTACCATATTATTATTATGTATTTATATAGCACTGACATCTCCTGCAGCACATTACAGAGTACATAGTCATGTCACTGACTGTCCTCAGAGGAGCTCACACTCTAATCCTACCATAGTCATAGTCTAATCTCCTACCATATTATTATTATGTATTTATATAGCACTGACATCTCCTGCAGCACATTACAGAGTACATAGTCATGTCACTGACTGTCCTCAGAGGAGCTCACAATGTAATCCTACCATAGTCATAGTGTAATGTCCTACCATATTATTATTATGTATTTATATAGCACTGACATCTCCTACAGCACTTTACAGAGTACATAGTCATGTCACTGACTGTCCTCAAAGGAGCTCACAATCTAATCCTACCATAGTCATAGTCTAATGTCCTACCATATTATTATTATGTATTTATATAGCACTGACATCTTCTGCAGCACTGTACAGAGTACATAGTCATGTCACTGACTGTCCTCAGAGGAGCTCACAGTCTAATCCTACCATAGTCATAGTGTAATGTCCTGCCATATTTTTATGATGTATTTATATAGCACTGACATCTTCTGCAGCACATTACAGAGTACATAGCCATGTCACTGACTGTCCTCAGAGGAGCTCACAATCTAACCCTGCCAAAGTGATAGTCGTATGTCCTACTACCATATTATTATGATGTATTTATATAGCACTGACACCTTCTGCAGCACATTACAGAGTGCATAGTCATGTCACTGACTGTCCTCAGAGGAGCTCAGCTCACACGCTAATCCTGCCATAGTCATAGTCTAATGTCCTACCATATTATTATGTATTGATATAGCACTGACATCATCTGCAGCACATTACAGAGTACATAGTCCTGTCACTGACTGTCCTCAGAGGAGCTCACACTCTAATCCTACCATAGTCATAGTCTAATGTCCTACCATATTATTATTACTATGTATTTATATAGCACTGACATCTTCTGCAGCACATTACAGAGAACATAGTCATGTCACTGACTGTCCTCAGAGGAGATCACAAACTAATCCTACCATAGTCATAGTCTAATGTCCTACCATATTATTATTATGTATTTATATAGCACTGACATCTCCTGCAGCACATTACAGAGTACATAGTCATGTCACTGACTGTCCTCAGAGGAGCTCACACTCTAATCCTACCATAGTCATAGTCTAATCTCCTACCATATTATTATTATGTATTTATATAGCACTGACATCTCCTGCAGCACATTACAGAGTACATAGTCATGTCACTGACTGTCCTCAGAGGAGCTCACAATGTAATCCTACCATAGTCATAGTGTAATGTCCTACCATATTATTATTATGTATTTATATAGCACTGACATCTCCTACAGCACTTTACAGAGTACATAGTCATGTCACTGACTGTCCTCAAAGGAGCTCACAATCTAATCCTACCATAGTCATAGTCTAATGTCCTACCATATTATTATTATGTATTTATATAGCACTGACATCTTCTGCAGCACTGTACAGAGTACATAGTCATGTCACTGACTGTCCTCAGAGGAGCTCACAATCTAATCCTACCATAGTCATAGTCTAATGTCCTACCATATTATTATTATGTATTTATATAGCACTGAAATCTTCTGAAGCACATTACCGAGTACATAGTCATGTCACTGACTGTCCTCAAAGGAGCTCACAATGTAATCCTACCATAGTCATAGTCTAATGTCCTACCATATTATTATTATGTATTTATATAGCACTGACATCTCCTGCAGCACATTACAGAGTACATAGTCATGTCACTGACTGTCCTCAGAGGAGCTCACAATGTAATCCTACCATAGTCATAGTCTAATGTCCTACCATATTATTATTATGTATTTATATAGCACTGACATCTCCTGCAGCACTTTACAGAGTACATAGTCCTGTCACTGACTGTCCTCAGAGGAGCTCACACTCTAATCCTACCATAGTCATAGTCTAATGTCCTACCATATTATTATTACTATGTATTTATATAGCACTGACATCTTCTGCAGCACATTACAGAGAACATAGTCATGTCACTGACTGTCCTCAGAGGAGATCACAAACTAATCCTACCATAGTCATAGTCTAATGTCCTACCATATTATTATTATGTATTTATATAGCACTGACATCTCCTGCAGCACATTACAGAGTACATAGTCATGTCACTGACTGTCCTCAGAGGAGCTCACAATGTAATCCTACCATAGTCATAGTGTAATGTCCTACCATATTATTATTATGTATTTATATAGCACTGACATCTCCTACAGCACTTTACAGAGTACATAGTCATGTCACTGACTGTCCTCAAAGGAGCTCACAATCTAATCCTACCATAGTCATAGTCTAATGTCCTACCATATTATTATTATGTATTTATATAGCACTGACATCTTCTGCAGCACTGTACAGAGTACATAGTCAGGTCACTGACTGTCCTCAGAGGAGCTCACAGTCTAATCCTACCATAGTCATAGTGTAATGTCCTGCCATATTTTTATGATGTATTTATATAGCACTGACATCTTCTGCAGCACATTACAGAGTACATAGCCATGTCACTGACTGTCCTCAGAGGAGCTCACAATCTAACCCTGCCAAAGTGATAGTCGTATGTCCTACTACCATATTATTATGATGTATTTATATAGCACTGACACCTTCTGCAGCACATTACAGAGTGCATAGTCATGTCACTGACTGTCCTCAGAGGAGCTCAGCTCACACGCTAATCCTGCCATAGTCATAGTCTAATGTCCTACCATATTATTATGTATTTATATAGCACTGACATCATCTGCAGCACATTACAGAGTACATAGTCATGTCACTGACTGTCCTCAGAGGAGCTCACAATCTAATCCTACCATAGTCATAGTCTAATGTCCTACCATATTATTATTATGTATTTATATAGCACTGAAATCTTCTGAAGCACATTACCGAGTACATAGTCATGTCACTGACTGTCCTCAAAGGAGCTCACAATGTAATCCTACCATAGTCATAGTCTAATGTCCTACCATATTATTATTATGTATTTATATAGCACTGACATCTTCTGCAGCACATTACAGAGTACATAGTCATGTCACTGACTGTCCTCAAAGGAGCTCACAATCGAATCCTACCATAGTCACAGTCTAATGTCCTACCATATTATTATTATGTATTTATATAGCACTGACATCTCCTGCAGCATATACAGAGTACATAGTCATGTCACTGACTGTCCTCAGAGGAGCTCACACTCTAATCCTACCATAGTCATAGTCTAATGTCCTACCATATTATTATTATGTATTTATATAGCACTGACATCTTCTGCAGCACATTACAGAGTACATAGTCATGTCACTGACTGTCCTCAGAGGAGCTCACAATCTAATCCTACCATAGTCATAGTGTAATGTCCTACCATATTATTATTATGTATTTATATAGCACTGAGATCTTCTGCAGCACATTACAGAGTACACAGTCATGTCACTGACTGTCCTCAGAGGAGCTCACAATGTAATCCTACCATAGTCATAGTGTAATGTCCTACCATATTATTATTATGTATTTATATAGCACTGACATCTCCTGCAGCACTTTACAGAGTACATAGTCCTGTCACTGACTGTCCTCAGAGGAGCTCACACTCTAATCCTACCATAGTCATAGTCTAATGTCCTACCATATTATTATTATGTATTTATATAGCACTGACATCTCCTGCAGCACATTACAGAGTACATAGTCATGTCACTGACTGTCCTCAGAGGAGCTCACACTCTAATCCTACCATAGTCATAGTCTAATGTCCTACCATATTATTATTATGTATTTATATAGCACTGACATCTCCTGCAGCACTTTACAGAGTACATAGTCATGTCACTGACTGTCCTCAGAGGAGCTCACACTCTAATCCTACCATAGTCATAGTCTAATGTCCTACCATATTATTATTATGTATTTATATAGCACTGACATCTCCTGCAGCACTTTACAGAGTACATAGTCCTGTCACTCACTGTCCTCAGAGGAGCTCACACTCTAATCCTACCATAGTCATAGTCTAATGTCCTACCATATTATTATTATGTATTTATATAGCACTGACATCTCCTGCAGCACATTACAGAGTACATAGTCATGTCACTGACTGTCCTCAGAGGAGCTCACAATGTAATCCTACCATAGTCATAGTCTAATGTCCTACCATATTATTATTATGTATTTATATAGCACTGACATCTCCTGCAGCACTTTACAGAGTACATAGTCCTGTCACTGACTGTCCTCAGAGGAGCTCACACTCTAATCCTACCATAGTCATAGTCTAATGTCCTACCATATTATTATTACTATGTATTTATATAGCACTGACATCTTCTGCAGCACATTACAGAGAACATAGTCATGTCACTGACTGTCCTCAGAGGAGATCACAAACTAATCCTACCATAGTCATAGTCTAATGTCCTACCATATTATTATTATGTATTTATATAGCACTGACATCTCCTGCAGCACATTACAGAGTACATAGTCATGTCACTGACTGTCCTCAGAGGAGCTCACACTCTAATCCTACCATAGTCATAGTCTAATCTCCTACCATATTATTATTATGTATTTATATAGCACTGACATCTCCTGCAGCACATTACAGAGTACATAGTCATGTCACTGACTGTCCTCAGAGGAGCTCACACTCTAATCCTACCATAGTCATAGTCTAATGTCCTACCATATTATTATTATGTATTTATATAGCACTGACATCTCCTGCAGCACTTTACAGAGTACATAGTCATGTCACTGACTGTCCTCAAAGGAGCTCACAATCTAATCCTACCATAGTCATAGTCTAATGTCCTACCATATTATTATTATGTATTTATATAGCACTGACATCTTCTGCAGCACTGTACAGAGTACATAGTCATGTCACTGACTGTCCTCAGAGGAGCTCACAGTCTAATCCTACCATAGTCATAGTGTAATGTCCTGCCATATTTTTATGATGTATTTATATAGCACTGACATCTTCTGCAGCACATTACAGAGTACATAGCCATGTCACTGACTGTCCTCAGAGGAGCTCACAATCTAACCCTGCCAAAGTGATAGTCGTATGTCCTACTACCATATTATTATGATGTATTTATATAGCACTGACACCTTCTGCAGCACATTACAGAGTGCATAGTCATGTCACTGACTGTCCTCAGAGGAGCTCAGCTCACACGCTAATCCTACCATAGTCATAGTCTAATGTCCTACCATATTATTATGTATTTATATAGCACTGACATCATCTGCAGCACATTACAGAGTACATAGTCATGTCACTGACTGTCCTCAGAGGAGCTCACAATCTAATCCTACCATAGTCATAGTCTAATGTCCTACCATATTATTATTATGTATTTATATAGCACTGAAATCTTCTGAAGCACATTACCGAGTACATAGTCATGTCACTGACTGTCCTCAAAGGAGCTCACAATGTAATCCTACCATAGTCATAGTCTAATGTCCTACCATATTATTATTATGTATTTATATAGCACTGACATCTTCTGCAGCACATTACAGAGTACATAGTCATGTCACTGACTGTCCTCAAAGGAGCTCACAATCGAATCCTACCATAGTCACAGTCTAATGTCCTACCATATTATTATTATGTATTTATATAGCACTGACATCTCCTGCAGCATATACAGAGTACATAGTCATGTCACTGACTGTCCTCAGAGGAGCTCACACTCTAATCCTACCATAGTCATAGTCTAATGTCCTACCATATTATTATTATGTATTTATATAGCACTGACATCTTCTGCAGCACATTACAGAGTACATAGTCATGTCACTGACTGTCCTCAGAGGAGCTCACAATCTAATCCTACCATAGTCATAGTGTAATGTCCTACCATATTATTATTATGTATTTATATAGCACTGAGATCTTCTGCAGCACATTACAGAGTACACAGTCATGTCACTGACTGTCCTCAGAGGAGCTCACAATGTAATCCTACCATAGTCATAGTGTAATGTCCTACCATATTATTATTATGTATTTATATAGCACTGACATCTCCTGCAGCACTTTACAGAGTACATAGTCCTGTCACTGACTGTCCTCAGAGGAGCTCACACTCTAATCCTACCATAGTCATAGTCTAATGTCCTACCATATTATTATTATGTATTTATATAGCACTGACATCTCCTGCAGCACATTACAGAGTACATAGTCATGTCACTGACTGTCCTCAGAGGAGCTCACACTCTAATCCTACCATAGTCATAGTCTAATGTCCTACCATATTATTATTATGTATTTATATAGCACTGACATCTCCTGCAGCACTTTACAGAGTACATAGTCATGTCACTGACTGTCCTCAGAGGAGCTCACACTCTAATCCTACCATAGTCATAGTCTAATGTCCTACCATATTATTATTATGTATTTATATAGCACTGACATCTCCTGCAGCACTTTACAGAGTACATAGTCCTGTCACTCACTGTCCTCAGAGGAGCTCACACTCTAATCCTACCATAGTCATAGTCTAATGTCCTACCATATTATTATTATGTATTTATATAGCACTGACATCTCCTGCAGCACATTACAGAGTACATAGTCATGTCACTGACTGTCCTCAGAGGAGCTCACAATGTAATCCTACCATAGTCATAGTCTAATGTCCTACCATATTATTATTATGTATTTATATAGCACTGACATCTCCTGCAGCACTTTACAGAGTACATAGTCCTGTCACTGACTGTCCTCAGAGGAGCTCACACTCTAATCCTACCATAGTCATAGTCTAATGTCCTACCATATTATTATTACTATGTATTTATATAGCACTGACATCTTCTGCAGCACATTACAGAGAACATAGTCATGTCACTGACTGTCCTCAGAGGAGATCACAAACTAATCCTACCATAGTCATAGTCTAATGTCCTACCATATTATTATTATGTATTTATATAGCACTGACATCTCCTGCAGCACATTACAGAGTACATAGTCATGTCACTGACTGTCCTCAGAGGAGCTCACACTCTAATCCTACCATAGTCATAGTCTAATCTCCTACCATATTATTATTATGTATTTATATAGCACTGACATCTCCTGCAGCACATTACAGAGTACATAGTCATGTCACTGACTGTCCTCAGAGGAGCTCACAATGTAATCCTACCATAGTCATAGTGTAATGTCCTACCATATTATTATTATGTATTTATATAGCACTGACATCTCCTACAGCACTTTACAGAGTACATAGTCATGTCACTGACTGTCCTCAAAGGAGCTCACAATCTAATCCTACCATAGTCATAGTCTAATGTCCTACCATATTATTATTATGTATTTATATAGCACTGACATCTTCTGCAGCACTGTACAGAGTACATAGTCAGGTCACTGACTGTCCTCAGAGGAGCTCACAGTCTAATCCTACCATAGTCATAGTGTAATGTCCTGCCATATTTTTATGATGTATTTATATAGCACTGACATCTTCTGCAGCACATTACAGAGTACATAGCCATGTCACTGACTGTCCTCAGAGGAGCTCACAATCTAACCCTGCCAAAGTGATAGTCGTATGTCCTACTACCATATTATTATGATGTATTTATATAGCACTGACACCTTCTGCAGCACATTACAGAGTGCATAGTCATGTCACTGACTGTCCTCAGAGGAGCTCAGCTCACACGCTAATCCTGCCATAGTCATAGTCTAATGTCCTACCATATTATTATGTATTTATATAGCACTGACATCATCTGCAGCACATTACAGAGTACATAGTCATGTCACTGACTGTCCTCAGAGGAGCTCACAATCTAATCCTACCATAGTCATAGTCTAATGTCCTACCATATTATTATTATGTATTTATATAGCACTGAAATCTTCTGAAGCACATTACCGAGTACATAGTCATGTCACTGACTGTCCTCAAAGGAGCTCACAATGTAATCCTACCATAGTCATAGTCTAATGTCCTACCATATTATTATTATGTATTTATATAGCACTGACATCTTCTGCAGCACATTACAGAGTACATAGTCATGTCACTGACTGTCCTCAAAGGAGCTCACAATCGAATCCTACCATAGTCACAGTCTAATGTCCTACCATATTATTATTATGTATTTATATAGCACTGACATCTCCTGCAGCATATACAGAGTACATAGTCATGTCACTGACTGTCCTCAGAGGAGCTCACACTCTAATCCTACCATAGTCATAGTCTAATGTCCTACCATATTATTATTATGTATTTATATAGCACTGACATCTTCTGCAGCACATTACAGAGTACATAGTCATGTCACTGACTGTCCTCAGAGGAGCTCACAATCTAATCCTACCATAGTCATAGTGTAATGTCCTACCATATTATTATTATGTATTTATATAATATAGCACTGAGATCTTCTGCAGCACATTACAGAGTACACAGTCATGTCACTGACTGTCCTCAGAGGAGCTCACAATGTAATCCTACCATAGTCATAGTGTAATGTCCTACCATATTATTATTATGTATTTATATAGCACTGACATCTCCTGCAGCACTTTACAGAGTACATAGTCCTGTCACTGACTGTCCTCAGAGGAGCTCACACTCTAATCCTACCATAGTCATAGTCTAATGTCCTACCATATTATTATTATGTATTTATATAGCACTGACATCTCCTGCAGCACATTACAGAGTACATAGTCATGTCACTGACTGTCCTCAGAGGAGCTCACACTCTAATCCTACCATAGTCATAGTCTAATGTCCTACCATATTATTATTATGTATTTATATAGCACTGACATCTCCTGCAGCACTTTACAGAGTACATAGTCATGTCACTGACTGTCCTCAGAGGAGCTCACACTCTAATCCTACCATAGTCATAGTCTAATGTCCTACCATATTATTATTATGTATTTATATAGCACTGACATCTCCTGCAGCACTTTACAGAGTACATAGTCCTGTCACTCACTGTCCTCAGAGGAGCTCACACTCTAATCCTACCATAGTCATAGTCTAATGTCCTACCATATTATTATTATGTATTTATATAGCACTGACATCTCCTGCAGCACATTACAGAGTACATAGTCATGTCACTGACTGTCCTCAGAGGAGCTCACAATGTAATCCTACCATAGTCATAGTCTAATGTCCTACCATATTATTATTATGTATTTATATAGCACTGACATCTCCTGCAGCACTTTACAGAGTACATAGTCCTGTCACTGACTGTCCTCAGAGGAGCTCACACTCTAATCCTACCATAGTCATAGTCTAATGTCCTACCATATTATTATTACTATGTATTTATATAGCACTGACATCTTCTGCAGCACATTACAGAGAACATAGTCATGTCACTGACTGTCCTCAGAGGAGATCACAAACTAATCCTACCATAGTCATAGTCTAATGTCCTACCATATTATTATTATGTATTTATATAGCACTGACATCTCCTGCAGCACATTACAGAGTACATAGTCATGTCACTGACTGTCCTCAGAGGAGCTCACACTCTAATCCTACCATAGTCATAGTCTAATCTCCTACCATATTATTATTATGTATTTATATAGCACTGACATCTCCTGCAGCACATTACAGAGTACATAGTCATGTCACTGACTGTCCTCAGAGGAGCTCACACTCTAATCCTACCATAGTCATAGTCTAATGTCCTACCATATTATTATTATGTATTTATATAGCACTGACATCTCCTGCAGCACTTTACAGAGTACATAGTCATGTCACTGACTGTCCTCAAAGGAGCTCACAATCTAATCCTACCATAGTCATAGTCTAATGTCCTACCATATTATTATTATGTATTTATATAGCACTGACATCTTCTGCAGCACTGTACAGAGTACATAGTCATGTCACTGACTGTCCTCAGAGGAGCTCACAGTCTAATCCTACCATAGTCATAGTGTAATGTCCTGCCATATTTTTATGATGTATTTATATAGCACTGACATCTTCTGCAGCACATTACAGAGTACATAGCCATGTCACTGACTGTCCTCAGAGGAGCTCACAATCTAACCCTGCCAAAGTGATAGTCGTATGTCCTACTACCATATTATTATGATGTATTTATATAGCACTGACACCTTCTGCAGCACATTACAGAGTGCATAGTCATGTCACTGACTGTCCTCAGAGGAGCTCAGCTCACACGCTAATCCTACCATAGTCATAGTCTAATGTCCTACCATATTATTATGTATTTATATAGCACTGACATCATCTGCAGCACATTACAGAGTACATAGTCATGTCACTGACTGTCCTCAGAGGAGCTCACAATCTAATCCTACCATAGTCATAGTCTAATGTCCTACCATATTATTATTATGTATTTATATAGCACTGAAATCTTCTGAAGCACATTACCGAGTACATAGTCATGTCACTGACTGTCCTCAAAGGAGCTCACAATGTAATCCTACCATAGTCATAGTCTAATGTCCTACCATATTATTATTATGTATTTATATAGCACTGACATCTTCTGCAGCACATTACAGAGTACATAGTCATGTCACTGACTGTCCTCAAAGGAGCTCACAATCGAATCCTACCATAGTCACAGTCTAATGTCCTACCATATTATTATTATGTATTTATATAGCACTGACATCTCCTGCAGCATATACAGAGTACATAGTCATGTCACTGACTGTCCTCAGAGGAGCTCACACTCTAATCCTACCATAGTCATAGTCTAATGTCCTACCATATTATTATTATGTATTTATATAGCACTGACATCTTCTGCAGCACATTACAGAGTACATAGTCATGTCACTGACTGTCCTCAGAGGAGCTCACAATCTAATCCTACCATAGTCATAGTGTAATGTCCTACCATATTATTATTATGTATTTATATAGCACTGAGATCTTCTGCAGCACATTACAGAGTACACAGTCATGTCACTGACTGTCCTCAGAGGAGCTCACAATGTAATCCTACCATAGTCATAGTGTAATGTCCTACCATATTATTATTATGTATTTATATAGCACTGACATCTCCTGCAGCACTTTACAGAGTACATAGTCCTGTCACTGACTGTCCTCAGAGGAGCTCACACTCTAATCCTACCATAGTCATAGTCTAATGTCCTACCATATTATTATTATGTATTTATATAGCACTGACATCTCCTGCAGCACATTACAGAGTACATAGTCATGTCACTGACTGTCCTCAGAGGAGCTCACACTCTAATCCTACCATAGTCATAGTCTAATGTCCTACCATATTATTATTATGTATTTATATAGCACTGACATCTCCTGCAGCACTTTACAGAGTACATAGTCATGTCACTGACTGTCCTCAGAGGAGCTCACACTCTAATCCTACCATAGTCATAGTCTAATGTCCTACCATATTATTATTATGTATTTATATAGCACTGACATCTCCTGCAGCACTTTACAGAGTACATAGTCCTGTCACTCACTGTCCTCAGAGGAGCTCACACTCTAATCCTACCATAGTCATAGTCTAATGTCCTACCATATTATTATTATGTATTTATATAGCACTGACATCTCCTGCAGCACATTACAGAGTACATAGTCATGTCACTGACTGTCCTCAGAGGAGCTCACAATGTAATCCTACCATAGTCATAGTCTAATGTCCTACCATATTATTATTATGTATTTATATAGCACTGACATCTCCTGCAGCACTTTACAGAGTACATAGTCCTGTCACTGACTGTCCTCAGAGGAGCCCACACTCTAATCCTACCATAGTCATAGTCTAATGTCCTACCATATTATTATTACTATGTATTTATATAGCACTGACATCTTCTGCAGCACATTACAGAGAACATAGTCATGTCACTGACTGTCCTCAGAGGAGATCACAAACTAATCCTACCATAGTCATAGTCTAATGTCCTACCATATTATTATTATGTATTTATATAGCACTGACATCTCCTGCAGCACATTACAGAGTACATAGTCATGTCACTGACTGTCCTCAGAGGAGCTCACACTCTAATCCTACCATAGTCATAGTCTAATCTCCTACCATATTATTATTATGTATTTATATAGCACTGACATCTCCTGCAGCACATTACAGAGTACATAGTCATGTCACTGACTGTCCTCAGAGGAGCTCACAATGTAATCCTACCATAGTCATAGTGTAATGTCCTACCATATTATTATTATGTATTTATATAGCACTGACATCTCCTACAGCACTTTACAGAGTACATAGTCATGTCACTGACTGTCCTCAAAGGAGCTCACAATCTAATCCTACCATAGTCATAGTCTAATGTCCTACCATATTATTATTATGTATTTATATAGCACTGACATCTTCTGCAGCACTGTACAGAGTACATAGTCATGTCACTGACTGTCCTCAGAGGAGCTCACAGTCTAATCCTACCATAGTCATAGTGTAATGTCCTGCCATATTTTTATGATGTATTTATATAGCACTGACATCTTCTGCAGCACATTACAGAGTACATAGCCATGTCACTGACTGTCCTCAGAGGAGCTCACAATCTAACCCTGCCAAAGTGATAGTCGTATGTCCTACTACCATATTATTATGATGTATTTATATAGCACTGACACCTTCTGCAGCACATTACAGAGTGCATAGTCATGTCACTGACTGTCCTCAGAGGAGCTCAGCTCACACGCTAATCCTGCCATAGTCATAGTCTAATGTCCTACCATATTATTATGTATTTATATAGCACTGACATCATCTGCAGCACATTACAGAGTACATAGTCATGTCACTGACTGTCCTCAGAGGAGCTCACAATCTAATCCTACCATAGTCATAGTCTAATGTCCTACCATATTATTATTATGTATTTATATAGCACTGAAATCTTCTGAAGCACATTACCGAGTACATAGTCATGTCACTGACTGTCCTCAAAGGAGCTCACAATGTAATCCTACCATAGTCATAGTCTAATGTCCTACCATATTATTATTATGTATTTATATAGCACTGACATCTTCTGCAGCACATTACAGAGTACATAGTCATGTCACTGACTGTCCTCAAAGGAGCTCACAATCGAATCCTACCATAGTCATAGTCTAATGTCCTACCATATTATTATTATGTATTTATATAGCACTGACATCTTCTGCAGCACATTACAGAGTACACAGTCATGTCACTGACTGTCCTCAGAGGAGCTCACAATCTAATCCCTACCATAGTCATAGTCTAATGTCCTACCATATTATTATTATGTATTTATATGGCACTGACATCTTCTGCAGCACTGTACAGAGTACATAGTCATGTCACTGACTGTCCTCATAGGAGCTCACAGTCTAATCCTACCATAGTCATAGTGTAATGTCCTGCCATATTATTATTATGTATTTATATAGCACTGACACCTTCTGCAGCACATAACAGAGTGCATAGTCATGTCACTGACTGTCCTCAGAGGAGCTCAGCTCACACTCTAATCCTGCCATAGTCATAGTCTAATGTCCTACCATATTAAATATTATGTATTTATATAGCACTGACATCTTCTGCAGCACATTACAGAGTACATAGTCATGTCACTGACTGTCCTCAAAGGAGCTCACAATCTAATCCTACCATAGTCATAGTCTAATGTCCTACCATATTATTATTATGTATTTATATAGCACTGACATCTTCTGCAGCACATTACAGAGTACATAGTCATGTCACTGACTGTCCTCAAAGGAGCTCACAATCTAATCCTACCATAGTCATAGTCTAATGTCCTACCATATTATTATTATGTATTTATATAGCACTGACATCTTCTGCAGCACATTACAGAGTACATAGTCATGTCACTGACTGTCCTCAGAGGAGCTCACAATCTAATCCTACCATAGTCATAGTCTAATGTCCTACCATATTATTATTATGTATTAATATAGCATACGTACGCGCAACATGCGTTCTGCGCCTGTGCAGAACGGCCACAGCAGCGGGAGCATGATCGAGTACTGCGCATGCGCACTGCCAAAAACGAAACTAGCTGCCAGCGGGGACCGGAGGATTAGTTTGAGACCGCGCACAGGACATCTGGGGGAAACCCCAGGTAGGTGAAACTTTCTCAGCTCGGTTAAGGTTCCCTTTAACCTAGTCTTTCGCTAATAAAAATGTTTTGAAAACAAACAGTAATCTCTTACCTAACACCACCGGGTGGCTGTTGTTGCTCGGAGACACTTTCGGGGTGTAACCGGGAGGAAAAAGGACGTCGAGCAGCCAGAACGCCTGAGCGGAGGGCAGAAAGACGCCGCAGAGTACTGCAATGCACCATCCCGGAGGACTGGTCCAGGCGCTTAGCATTCTCATGTGTGGGAGACACAGGAGGCAAGGACAGATTTTGCTGAACGCTGCCGCTTACAGTGAACACGACTCCAGATGGTCGACTTGTTTCATGAAGCCAAAGTAAATGATTGGCTAATCTGTCAGTTCCGTCTACGCAGCATCTTTCCAGCACAAAGTGTCATCATAACAAAAAGCTTCCCACCTAACACCAGTCCAATGGTTACAACAGGACCCAGGCAGTAAATATTAACTCGGAAAAACTCACAGTGATTTGGAGGAAGACCTGTGGGATTTGGGTGAAAGGCTACCCATACCCAACATGGGTTACACTCATGGGCATAGCAATAACCCCTGCAACCTCCGCCATTGCAGGGGGGGGGGGGGGGCAGAGGCTCCTCCTCCCTCTCCCCAACTGCAAGTGCAGCCTGAAAACCTTCTGCTCGAATATCAGAACTATGTTTCCGACCGGATATCCGGATTTCAGATAGATATCCGAGTTATCTCCGATAATGCTATTCGGATTTTAACAGATATCCAGAATCCAAATCCGGGTTCGGATTGCTGAAAAAGTTCGGATTATCTGGGTAGTTGAGATACCCGAATATTGGAAGAGCACCACTGCTGGTGGGATCCTTATCTGTAGAAAACCTGTGAAAAACTAGGGTTCAGGGTGTCACAGACCACTAGGCCCGGTCTGCGGATGGGGTAAATCGATCAGCGTCAGAAATCCTCTCACACCGTCATTTGTTCATCACGAAGGGTAACCCGCGTTCGCAATTTGATGAACTGACTCGCGAAGGGAGCGTTCTGATACCAACCGATTCACCTCACACATACAATTCAAAGATCTGCCACCAAGCGAGTTACACAGCCCGCTACTGTAATTTTACTAGGACTTCGAGAACGCTCTATTAACCCTTAGCAGTATGCAAGAATCTGGGTCAGATCGTTATGTCTGGGCCGGGTTCTCGCATACAGGTCCTAAGTGTATACTTCTATTAAACACAGGGTAGCGATTTCAGGAGAATAGGTACGAATGTGTATGTTCAGCAACAGGTCATAACCGCTAAATGATTTTTAAACGTTTAATAACAAAAATGCATTACATACAGTTATATACACCTATTAACATATAAACACAGAGCTTAAAAATAAAAAGGAATAAAATCAGAAAATTCTTACTTAGCTAGCTGAGCAGTCCATTTGAAGCATGAAGAAAATAGTCCAGTTTAAAGGTAGGCATTCAGGTTAAAAGTCCTTTGTACACAACATGCGCCCGGTTCTCCTTGAGCACATGTCTGGACTTCCCTGGTCGATGGAAATTGAAGAACTGAGGGAGGAGTTCCTCGCAAACACTTTTGACTGACCTGAGTTTGGGGCTCTCACTACCTGGAAAGTAGGTGTGTTTAAGGCAGGGTTACCTCCTGGCAGCCAGGTTGCCGCCTCCAGACTCAGAGCAAGAAATGTACCGATTATTAATAATCTGTGTAATTCCGCCCCGGATTGGCGCATTGCAAATCCGAGACTATATTCAGAAGCAGCCTGCGACCCTGTATTAAACGAGGCTATACATGCCTAGTCTGTCACATTCGCTCTACGCAGGCCGGATAAAGTGGATTCTCTACCGATTCCTGATAGCTAGAAAAGTGCACTTCCTGTGTAGGATAGAACTGATTCCTAGGTATCAGGAAATGTAATTTTTGTCTTGCTGTGCCAACCTCATTTTGAATTATTAATACATAAAGTTCTCTTTGTCTGAAGCTTATGAGTTTGGGAGGGAATTTTGAATTTCAACCAGTTTGAGCTGGCTTGGGGAACATGAGCTGGGTGACCAAATGGCTTCTCGGCAGGGGAGTTAGCCACTTGTGACATTCTTTCCTGACACAGGATGTGGGGGGAAGGTTAATGTACTCTCTGCAATGCTCTCAGAGGGGGAAAAAGAAAGGAAGGGCATTTTTTTGTACAGTTACACAACACTGACAGTAATGGCTGGACCATACGAAAATCGTTGCGATTACGCACGCAGGGCCGGATTTGTACTTCCAAGTGCCCTATGCCAGCTGACACCAACAGCCCCTCTCCCCCCCCCCCCCCCCCCCCCCCCCATCAAATTCTCTCCAACCCTCTGAGTAGCAATAACTGGTTTGAATAAGCTCCCCTCCATTTTGCTGCTCTGCCTCTCATTTGGCAAAGAAACAGTGCATGCCCAAAGCATTCCCGGCCTCGGCTGCTGTGCACATCTGAGTGCTAAATTGCAAGGAGCACGAGTAGCCAGAGCATGTGCTGCTTCTTTGTCCTCTGTGTGACTGGCTACAATCAGAGCCACAGACAGGTGACAGGGAGCGGGAGTAGCCAGAGCATGTGCTGCTTCTTTGTCCTCTGTGTGACTGGCTACAGACAGTCAGAGCCACAAACAGGTCACAGGGCAGCACTATTGAAAGAAGCTCATCCAAAACAGAGAACATGTGAGTAGAAGATCTAAAACTACACATGCTGACATAGATGTGCTTTAAAGGGAAGGTCCAAGCATAATAAAAAAATGAGTTTCACTTATATGGGGCTTCTCCCAGCCCCCTGCAGCCATCCTGTGCCCTCGCAGACACTCACTGCTGCTCCAGTCCCCCGCTGGCAGCTTGCCGACCTCGGAGGTCGGCGGGACGCATTGCGTACATTTTTACGCATTCCCGCTAGTGCAGGAACATTAACACATACATTTTTACGCATTACTAGTTCAATGCGTAATTTTTTACGCATTAAACCAGTTATGCGTAAATTGTATGTGTTAATGTTCCTGCACTAGCGGGGATGCGTAAAAATGTACGCAATGCGTCCCGCCGACCTCCGAGGTCGGCAAGCTGCCAGCGGGGGACTGGAGCAGCAGTGAGTGACTGCGAGGGCACATGATGGCTGCAGGGGGCTGGGAGAAGCCCCAGGTAAGTGAAACTCATTTTTTTATTTTGCTTGAACCTTCCCTTTAAATAGTACTTAGTTAGGGCAAGGCAAGGAAGGACAGATGAGTCAGTAGGAAGTTTTGAAGTTATTAAAACAGAATGATAACATTTATTGGCTAACTGTAAATAAAAAAGTGAGCCTTTGGCTTCTTCAGACTTTGTATATGTTTGTAGACTTTATACTAACAAGATGTTAAAGCACACAACTATATATACGTTCAGCATCAGAAGGAGATGCATAGTTTGTTTTGCAAATATAAATAAATGTAATACAATTGCCATCCTGTTTCACTGATAGCTAGCAAAGTACAATGCTCTTCTAAAATGAGTCAGGAAAGAGTTAAGCTGTAGCAAAGAGAATGCTGTGGTCATTCCCTAGGAAAAAACAAACAAACCATAAATTCAACAGGTCACAGGTCTTTAAGAGCTGACCAGACCAGTAATAAATCTGACAGAGCAGAGAGAGAAGATTCCTGTTTGTGATTCTGAATTTGTGCATGAAAAAAACTTACAGAACTCAAGAGTTCTGCTACTAAACCCAGGCTGGCACTTCTCACAGCAGCTTGTATGTCCCCACCATCATACATACAACATAATCATCCGGTGACAACACATACTGACTGTCCTCAAACACACTCTACACAAGTGAGAGAGATGCAGGGATCTCCGGAATTCAGGCAGACCAGAGCAAAGCAGGGGAGATGATTTACTTTGACAAGTGACCTCTTATCTCTCAAAGTCCAGCGCCCTGCTAATTTTTATCGCCCTAGGCCTTGACCTTGGTGGCCTTCCCAGAAATCCGGCCCTGCGCACACGACTTTCCGTAATGTTCGTCACATCTCCCACCTACCAGTCGCCGCTTAGCTACTGAACGGGTTCTCCGCAGTGCGACAGACCGTCGGCATTCTGGTGCCGACTCTCCGCCTTATGCTGGATTGTGAAGTCATACTGCTGCAGGGACAGACTCCAACGCATGAGTTTGCCATTGGTTCCAGCAGCACGATTCAGCCAGGTAAGGGGGTTGTGATCCGTGATGATCGTGAAAGAGCGACCGTACAGGTACGATTGTAGTTTTTGTAGGGCCCATACGATCGCCAAGCATTCTTTCTCGGTGGTTGAATACGCTACCTCTCGGGGAAGCAGCTTCCTGCTCAGGTAGAGGATAGGGTGTTGCCCGCCCTTCTCGTCTACCTGGCTGAGAACTGCACCGAGTCCGTAGTCAGAGGCGTTGGTTTGCACCAGGAACCGACGTCTGAAGTCCGGGGCTTGAAGCACGGGAGCGCTGACTAGCGCCTGCTTTAAGGCCCGGAAAGCGGCCTCACACTCCGGGGTCCAACTGACTATCTTGGGGTGCTTTTTACTAGTGGCATCGGTCAGGGGCTTGGCCAGGGTACTATAGGCTGGGACAAACTTCCTATAGTAGCCTGCTGTGCCTAGAAAGGCCTGGACCTTCTTCTTGGTGATAGGCCGAGGCCATGCTAGGATGGCGTCAACCTTCCCAATGTCAGGTCTCAGGGTGTTGCCTCCCACCCGGTGTCCTAAATACTGTACCTCTGTCATGCCAACTTGGCACTTACTTGGTTTAACTGTCAAATTGGCAGAGGACAGCCTCTCTAGAACCTGCGACAAGTGATTGAGATGTTCATCCCAGGTGGTACTGAACACGACAATATCGTCCAGGTAGGCTACGGCAAAGTCTTGCATCCCTGCCAGCAGGTCGTTCACAGTCCGCTGAAACGTGGCAGGCGCATTTTTCATGCCAAACGGCATTACCGTGAACTCGAAGAGGCCGAATGGCGTGACAAACGTGGATTTTTCCCGCGCTTCGGGTGCAAGAGGAATTTGCCAATACCCCCGGCTCAAGTCCATGATCGTTAGATAGCTCGCAGCAGCCAGCTTATCCAACAATTCATCGATGCGAGGCATGGGGTAGGCGTCAGTGGTGGTGATGGCGTTCAGCCTTCGGTAATCCATGCAGAACCGAGTTGTCTTGTCCTTTTTGGGGACGAGGACAACTGGGGCAGCCCATGCACTGCAGGATTTCTGAATCACCCCTAACTCGAACATCTCCTCTATCTCTCTCTTCATATCTGCCTGTACCTCAGGAGAGATGCGATAGGCAGATTGCCGGAGGGGCGAATGGGCTCCTGTGTCTACTCTGTGAACAGCGAGATTGGTTCGCCCGGGGGTACTGGTGAACGTCTGGCCATGCCTTCCTAACACCTCTTGCAGCTGCGCTTTCTGTGAGGGGGTGAGTTGGGGGTTGACATTGACCCCACCTTCGAACCCCCGGGTGTCGGCCAGTAAATCTAAAAGGGGATCTGTCTCTCCTGGTTCCAGCTGGCTACACACTGGCAAAGCATACTGCGTTCTGTCTCTGTGGGCCTTCAACATGTTCACGTGGAAGCTTTTTTGCCTTCTACCTCCCATGTTCACCAAATATGTAACAGGGGTTACCTGCTTCACTACAGTGTACGGTCCCTCCCATGCGGCGTGCAGCTTATTATGCTTTACCGGGAGTAACGCATACACTTTGTCATTTACCTCATATGCTCGGTCCCTGGCATTGCGGTCATACCACATTTTTTGATTGGCCTGTGCCCGGGCCATGTTTTCAGTTACCACCTCCATGAGTGATTCCATTTTGTCCCTGAATTTAAGGACATAATCAATCACGGACGAGTCGGTGGGGTCACCTTTTCCTTGCCACGTCTCCCGGATCAGCTTTAGGGGACCTCTGACATTCCTTCCGTACAGGAGTTCAAAGGGTGAGAACCCTGTGGACTCCTGTGGCAACTCTCTGTACGCAAATAACAGGTTAGGCAAATATCGCTCCCAGTCCCCCCCTTGCGACTCGACGAACGTTGAAAGCATCTGCTTCAGCGTCCCGTTGAATCGCTCGCAGAGGCCGTTGGTCTGCGGATGGTAGGGGCTGGAGACGATGTGCGTCATTTGGATTTTCGTACAGAGAGCCCCCATAAGGTCAGACATGAATTGTGGTCCCTGGTCTGAGAGCATCTCAGCAGGGAAGCCTACTCGTGAAAAAATGCCGAGTAGCGCATCTGCCACTTTGTCTGCTCTTAGGGAGGAGAGTGCGGCAGCCTCTGGATAGCGGGTGGCATAATCCACCACCGTCAAGATGTATTTTTTCCCAGAGCTGCTTGGAATGGGCAGGGGTCCTATTATGTCAACTGCCACCCTCTGGAAGGGTTCACCAATGACTGGCAGCGGACAAAGAGGAGCCCTGCAGGTTCTTCCCTTCTTAACCTTCTGGCACACCGCACATGACCGGCAATAATTAGTCACATCTGACCGAACTCCAGGCCAGTAGAAATGCCGTTGAATGCGATCAAATGTTTTGTGGATCCCTAAGTGTCCTGCCAGGGGAATGTCATGTGCAGCTTTCAGCACATGCCCTCGGTAGGCCCTTGGTACCACAAGCCACTTGGCATCCAGGTCTGTCCCCTCTGTGGTGGGCTGTATCGGTTCACTATACAGCTTCCCACCTTCCCAGTACACTTTAAAACTGGCACCGTCTGCGAGTGGCTCAGAGGCCTGCCTTCTGAGCGACTCCAGACTGGGATCGTCCCTCAGTGCCTGAACAAAACCGTTAGTCTCAGCCAGCTGGCCTTTGGTATAGGTGGCCAGCTGTTGAGGGGTGCTATCCCTGGGGTTGGAGCAAGGAGGGGGGGCTGCAGCGCCTCCTGCTTGCTCCGAGCTCAGGCGCTTAGCAGTGCTGCTGCGAGTCACTGCTAACACAGGTATAACATCATCACCATCATTGTCATCATTTACATTAGTTACACATATATTGAGAGCATCATTGTCACGTTCTGTAGCAGAAAAGCCAGGATTGGATGGCTGTACATTAAACCCCAGTACCTCCGTAGAAGGTACTACCACATCCCCTCCCCTCTCCTGTTCAGTCCCAAGGGTGCACAGTACCTGAGGGTTGGCAGGGGTTTCCTGTTGGCTGGTGGCAGGCTCATAATACCACACTAACCTGCCCAGGTCAGTTTCCAGCAACACGGGAACAGGGATATTATCCCAGATGCCGACTACTTTCTCTTGGGGCCCCACACCCCAGTCGATCTCCACACGAGCCTGGGCAATGTGGGAAAGGGTGCCCCCCACTCCTGTGAGGGTGAGGTGCTTGTCAGGGATAATGTCCCTCTCCGCAACAAGGTGGGAACGAATCAAGGTGATGTCGGCGCCGGTATCTCGGAGGCCAGTGACAATCTGGTCGTTCACCCGTACAAGCTGATGGTTATCAGAGCTGCGATAGGTGCCCTCCTGGCCGACAACCAGAGCCGATAGGGAGGAAGAGGGGTTGCTAGGCAGCCTCTGACTAGGCCCTGGCGCTGTCATCTTTGCCTTTGGACAGGTGGACTTGAGGTGTCCTCGATCGCCACACTGGTAGCACTTGGGAACATATGTCGCATCAGACGAATGAGCAGCAGGTGCAGCTCCCGGCCTTTGGGGCTGTGGGACCCGATTCCCACGGTTAGCAGGGGGAGGAGAGCTGGGTTGCATAGGTCTCCCCCCTCTCCAGCTCGGGACTGGAGGTTTGCGGCTGTCCGGCACACGGGTTGCCACAAAAGTGTCTGCAAGTTCTGCGGCAGCTTTGGCGGATTCAGGCTTCCGCTCCAAGACAAACTGCCGGACATCTGGAGTGCAGCAGTTCAGCAACTGCTCCTGCACGATGAGGTCCTCCAGACCTTGGTGAGAGTCTTTTTTGAGGCCCCACGACCACTGCCTGAACACAGTCAGCAGGCGACTCTCCAGGTCGGTGTAAGAGTCGGTGTGGCCTTTCTGCAGGGAGCGAAACTTTTTGCGATAGACCTCTGGGGTCACCTGGTATTTGGCGATAATTGCAGCTTTTATCGCCTCATAGTCATTGTCTTTCTCAGCGGGTAAGTCCACAAACGCCTCAAGCGCTTTGTCCCGCAAGTTGGGTGTCAGATATCTCGCCCACTGCTCCTGGGGCAGATGATGCTGACGGCAAGTCTTTTCAAATGAGTGTAAATAAGTGTCCGGGTCGGTTCCCTTCTCCATTTCTGGGAATTTAAACTTTGGAGTCCCAAACGGGCCTGCTGTGGGCCGAGGTTCCGGAGCACTTTGCAAGGGATTTTGGCCTGGCCCTCGCAGTTTGGCCATTTCCAGGTCGTGTCGGCGGGCGGATTCTCTCTCTGCCGCCTCCTTCTCAGCAAGCCACCGGCGCTCTGCCGCTTCCCTTTCTGCCTGGCGTTCTGAGGCTTCCCTTTCCGCCTGGCGCTGGTGTTCTGCACGGTCAGCATTTTCTCTGACAATCTGCATGTACAGCTCAGGATTCGTCTCCAACAGCCTTTGTAATCCAGGTTGCATTCCAGCATCAGGAACACACAAAGGTTTTGCATGCACGGGCTCCTGCCGGCCACCATGCTCCTCAGCATTTAAAGCGATCGGTTCAGCCCGTTTTCCTCTGGGTCTGGAAGTGGGTTGCCTTGCTCCAACCGCTAACTTCCCTCTGCCCCAGTTACAGCACCGTCTGAACCAGGAGTGTGCTCTCCCAGCATCTGCTCCGGCTGGGTATTCAGTCGCAAAAAGTCCTCGACCAATCGCGCTTTCTTTTTCCTATAAGTCACAATGCCTTTTTCCTCACACAAGTTTACTAGGTCTGCCACTGACATTTTCTTGTATCTTGCTGCAGCCATTTTTGCCAAATAAAAGATAGGATAGCAAAAGAGATTGGGGGGGAGCTCTGAGATACACGTTTAGTCTATATAAATGGTAATGCACAGGTTATCGACCACAGATTTTTGATCTGTTCTGGCAGGTTAATCAAATAACGTTGCCGTTGATTTTCTGAACATACACAAATCCCCAAAAGCTGCCAAACAATGTCACAGACCGCAAGGCCGATTTGTGGATGGGGTAAATCGATCAGCGTCAGAAATCCTCTCACACAGTCATTTGTTCATCACGAAGGGTAACCCGCGTTCGCAATTTGATGAACTGACTAATGGAGGGAGCGTTCTGCCACTAACGGATTCACCACACACATACAATTCAAAGATCTGCCACCAAGCGAGTTACACAGCCCGCTACTGTAATTACTAGGACTTGGAGAACGCTCTATTAACCCCTAGCAGTATGCAGGAACCTGGGTCAGGTCGTTGTATCTGGGCCGGGTTCTCGCATGCGGGTTATAAAGCTATACTTCTATTAAACACAGGGTAGCGAGTTCAGGAGAATAGGTACGATTGTGTATGTTCAGCAACAGGTCATAACCGCTAAACGATTTTTAAAACGTTTAATAACAAAAATGCATTACATACAGTTATATACACTAATTAACATATAAACACAGAGCTTAAAAATAAAAGGGAATAAAATCAGAAAATTCTTACTTAGTTATGCTGAGCAGTCCATTTGAAGAATGAAGAAAAAGAGTCCAGTTTTAAAAGTAGACATTCCGGTTAGGAGTCCTTGAATCACAGCATGCGGCGGTTCTCCGTGGAACGCATGCTTGGACTTCCCTGGTCGATGAAATTTGGAGAACTGAGGGAGGGGTCCCTCGCAACCAGTTTTGACTGACCTGAGTCTTGGGCTGTCACTACCTGGAAAGTAGGTGTGTTTCAGGCGGGGTTACCTCCTAATCAGCAGGTTGCCGCCCACAGACTCAGAGCAAGAAATGTACCAATTATTAATAATCTGTGTGACTCCGCCCCAGATTGGCGCATCGCAAATCCGAGACTATATTCATAAGCGGCCTGCGACCCTGTATCAAACGAGGCTATACATGCCTAGTCTGTCGCATTCGCTCTACGCAGGCCGGATAAAGTGGTTTCTCCACAGATTCCTGATAGCTAGAAAATTGCAATTTAGGTGACTGATAGAACTGATTTCTAGATATCAGGAAATGTAATTTTTGTCTTGCTGTGCCAAACCTATTTTGAATTATTAATAAAGTAAATGTTCTCTTTGTTTGAAGCTATGAGCTTGGAGGGAAATTCTTATCTTACTGGTTGGTTCTAGTTTCCTTGGGGAATGCTGTGCCAGCAACAGGCCCAGCGGGAGGTCTGGCTAGGTGTGAGATTCTTTCCATGTTATCAGGACACTGGGGAATGGGGGGAGGGGCTTGCTTCCCTTCACAAGAGAAAGGAAAGACATTTTTTGTACATTTACACAGCACTGACAGTAATGGCTGGACCATACGAAAATCGTTGGCGATTGTGCACGACTTTCCGTAATGTTCGTCACAAGTACAATTTTGATTGTATGTACAATCGATACAATCTGCATACACTAGGGTTGGAAGATCTGCTGGGCAGGGGCGTAACTAGGCCCCACCGGGCCCCCCTGCAGAATTTCTGAGTGGGCCCCCCCCCCCCCCCTGGGGCCCGCTCGGGGCCGTTTTGTGGGGGTTGGAGGGGACGCAGCATGAGGGGAAAGCCATGCAGCAATTCGGCGGGGAGGGGGGAAGGTCCTCCCCCCCTCACCTCGGGGCTCTCCCCTCTGTGCTCCCCTCCGCCTTAAATCTAAGTCCGGGCAGTGTCTGGGCAGCGGCGGGCAATCTTCGGGTGATCCGGATAGTAGTTATCCGGATGACACCCAGTACTGCTGTGCTGTGCGGGCTGGGCGGAGGATCAAGCTTACCCTTCTGACGTCTTCTCCGGCCGTCCCTCGGCGCCTCCCACGATGCGTTCCACTCGGCGCTCACGTGACTTCAAACACTTCCTCCTTCCGGGTTGAAGGAGGAAGTGTTTGAAGTCACGTGAGCGCCGAGTGGAACGCATCGTGGGAGGCGCCGAGGGACGGCCGGAGAAGACGGCAGAAGGGTAAGCTTGATCCTCCGCCCAGCCCGCACAGCACAGCAGTACTGGGTGTCATCCGGATAACTACTATCCGGATCACCCGAAGATTGCCCGCCGCTGCCCAGACACTGCCCGGACTTAGATGTAAGGCAGAGGGGAGCGCAGAGGGGAGAGCCCCGAGGTGAGGGAGGGGGGGGGGACCTTCCCCACTCCCCGCCGAATTGCTGCATGGCTTTCCCCTCATGCTGCGTCCCCTCCAACCCCCACAAAACGGCCCGAGCGGGCGCCCCCGCGGGTGCAGGGGCTGCAGGCCCTATTGTTACGCCAGTGCTGCTGGGGGTATGAGATATCCTTAGGTGAAGGAAGGAATGTTTCACAACAGCTGATATTTGATTCCTCCAGCCCCTTGCAGCCAACATGTCCCACACAGCATCTCCGCTTCCAGCCTCCGGCCCGGGTCCCCGCTATTGCAGGGGCCGACCTCGAGGTAGCCCTCTACTGTGCCTGCACGAGCGCCGCTGTCAATCAAGTCCACGTTCTCCCCAGCGTTCCTGCGCAGGCGCAGAACTAAGACTTGATTGAAAGCAGCGCTCGTGCAGGTGCAATAGAGGTGGTCGGCCTCTGCACCGACAGGGACCCCGGGCCAGCGGCTGTGAGCAGAGCTGCTGCAGGGGACATATCGGCTGCAAGGGACTGGAGGAAGCCCCGGGTAACTCTGTCATGGGGCAGCACAGTTTGATTGAGGTTTCCTTTAATTCCCCATTAATCAGTACACCCAGGCTGCACACAAAGTCTATAGTCTGGCCAAAAGTTTTGAGACTGTCAAAAATATTGGAAATTAGAAAAGTTGGTGCTTATGTTTTTATAATAGCAATTTGCATATACTCCAGAATGTTATGAAGAGTGTTCAGATGGATTGCATAGTCCTTCTTTGCCATGAGAATTAACTGAATCCCAAAATACCTTTCCAATGCATTTAAATGCTGTCATTAAAATGAACCTCCGGACTAAAAATCGACTCAGCAGCACTGAAAAGGCCTGGTGTTTCTTTAACAGTTTCACAGCATCAGAACTTTGTTTCTCTTATACAAGCCTCATTTTTAGCTGCACAACTGGGCATTTTTCCCCTGATGCTGTGCAAAGCATGATGGGATTTCTGATGTTCTTGTTCTGCTGTTTTGGTGCAATTTTTTTTCTTACATTTTGAATTTGACATTTGAAGCCTAGCATGTGCAGCTGGGAGGGGTTATCAGGACACAGGACAGTTGGAACTGTGTCTCCTGCTCCTTGTCACCTCCTTTCAACCAAAAAGATGGCTGCCCCCATGACAAAGATGGCAGCCCACATGAATCATAAACATTTGCCTTTTCTTTTAAAACAGGGTGAGTAAGAGATTATATTACTTATCTATTCTAATTAACATAACTAATGTAACTTAATGACAGTATGTTTGTTTAGGCTGGAGTTCCCCTTTAAGGCCTCTTTTCCACAAACTGTTTACAGGTAGTGAAATGCCTCTCAAACTCTCTCAACTGCTCACTGCTGCCTGGTAACTACTTCTTGCTGCATGATAACTACTTATTTCTGCCTGGTAACTGCTTGCTGAGCACACAGCTCAACAGTTCGTGGAAAGGAGGCCTTAGGCCTCTTTTCCATGGACAGCTGAACTGTGTGCTCAGCAAGCAGTTGCCAGGTAGAGATGTGGCGAACATCTCCAAATCCCTGGGGCTCTTACTACTTACGGGTCGCACTGACCCGGAGTAGTACGCCTGCGCTGCCCAGCGGAGCGCGTCCTAGATCACGCTCCTGTTGCCGGGCACTTTCTGTGCGTGACGTCATGAACGACGTCACGCTCATGCGCAGAGAGTGCCCGGCAACAGGAGCGTGATCTAGGACGCGCTCCGCTGGGCAGCGCAGGCGTACTACTCCGGGTCAGTGCGACCCGTAAGGGTGATTGCAGCGGTGTACATAAAAGGAATCTACAACCCTCACAATAATATCATAATCCTCAATATCTAAATGTGTTTAGCCAAAAAAGGAGTCCATAATATAAAAAACTACCTATTACAAATAATGCACAGCACCCAAAAATAAAGTGCTATAAGAGAGACCAATAAGGTCTCTGATTAATAGACAGAACCAATTATAAGTTAATAATACAAAATTAAGTGCACCAAATTTGATGACAAAACAACCTATAATCTATAAGTACAGTGGCTTGCAAAAGTATTTGGCCCCCTTGAAGTTCCCACATTTTGTCACATTACTGCTACAAACATGAATCAATTTTATTGGAATTCCACATGAAAGACCAATACAAAGTGGTGTACACGTGAGAAGTGGATCGAAAATCATACATGATTCCAAACATTTTTTACAAATCAATAACTGCAAAGTGGGGTGTGCGTAATTATTCAGCCCCCTGAGTCAATACTTTGTAGAACCACCTTTTGCTGCAGTTACAGCTGCCAGTCATTTAGGGTATGTCTCTACCAGCTTTGCACATCTAGAGACTGAAATCCTTGCCCCTTCTTCTTTGCAAAACAGCTCCAGCTCAGTCAGATTAGATGGACAGCGTTTGTGAACAGCAGTTTCTTGCCACAGATTCTTGATTGGATTTAGATCTGGACTTTGACTGGGCCATTCTAACACATGGATATTGTAACGATTGTGGAATTCTCTCCGTGATCAGCGCACAAGACGTGCGCTGAAACTGCGGAAATCCTCCACAAGCGTATAATTTGAGGGAACCCAGCAAAAGGTGCAATGCACCTGTAGAGGGAAATTCCTGTCGGCAGGTGGAGCTGTGGAGTGCAGAGGAACAGCTCCTCTGCCCTGCCACACACGCCAGACAGGAATTGCACAAAGGGAAGAAATGCAGGGCAAGATAGCCCTGAAAGAGAGAGATCAAAGTGACAGAGGGTATGTGTGTCCACCAATCTAGTCGCCACCCTGCGACGATGAACACACAACCATGAAGAACAGGTGAGAAGGCAATCGCTAGAGATGGCGATTGCTAATAGCGACACAAGACTGAATAAGCACAGTTGAGGAATGTATGTATGTCCACCAATCTAGCCGCCACCCTGCGACGGCGGACACACAACGGAGGAAACCAAGTGAGAACGCAATCGCAAGAGAAGCGATTGCGAAGAGATTGAGCAAAGGGACAGATTGTATGTGTGAGCACCAAACTAGTCGCCAACCCGCGACGATGCATACACAACAGCAGATATGAAGTAGGAACGCAATCGCGGGAGAGGCGATTGCCAGAGGTGACACAAGGCTACAGCAAGGCAGAGCACGAGAGTAGCAAAGGCACAGCAAATCATACAATGAGAAGATAAGGAAAATAACAAACGCTAACTAAACGCGAATACCACACTCATTCGCAACAGTGCACGCGTTTATGTGCGGTCTCCGCGTGTTAAGCACAACAGAGACAAGCACGCCTAACTAACCACCGACAGACAAACATGAAACAGAGGACGCGAGCGCTTGCTTAACGGTTACCTCACCGAGCCTCCAGCAAGCGTTCGTAGCAGACAAAACAGATACATGAAAACAGGAATAAGTGAGAGAGACGGATCCACAGCACTAGCGCAAGGCGAGTGCGATCCAGGCAAGACAGATTAGATGAAATAGCTGGTAGCAACCGCTGCTCCAGCTAAACTCCAAGAACAAAGATCAGAACGACTACCTGTCGACGACCGCTGGGACAGAACAATCGCAACAGACAAACAAAACAGATATGCAATCCTAACTGCACTAGGGAAACCTGCCGAGTGCAGTCCCAGGAATTACTCTAAGCTAATCCTCAAACAATGAGCAAGGCTGACACTCCAGGAGTGTTTCACAGGACTAACCCTTATGACCAGCCCAGGTCTGTGATATCACATGGTATTTATAGTACAAACCTCCAGAGGATGTGGCTAGGCAATCTGCATGACAAACGTATGCAAATTCCTCAGCAGCAGCAAGCTGCAAAACTGACAAAAGGTCTCTCTTCCAGAGACCTGCAGAATGCAAACCTGAACAGTGGTCAAAAAACTGCCTGCCTGCGCAGGCAGCTGAGCGGATCATTACAGATATGTTTTGTTTTAAACCATTCCATTGTTGCCCTGGCTTTATGTTTAGGGTCATTGTCCTGCTGGAAGGTGAACCTCCGTCCCAGTCTCAAGTCTTTTGCAGTCTCCAAGAGGTTTTCTTCCAAGATTGCCCTGTATTTGGCTCCATCCATCTTCCCATCAACTCTGACCAGCTTCCCTGTCCCTGCTAAAGAGATGCACCCCCAGAGCATGATGCTGCCACCACCATATTTGACAGTAGGGATGGTGTGTTCAGAGTGATGTGCAGTGTTAGTTTTCCGCCACACATAGCGTTTTGCATTTTGGCCAAAAAGTTCCATTTTGGTCTCATCTGACCAGAGCACCTTCTTCCACATGTTTGCTGTGTCCCCCACATGGCTTGTGGCAAACTGCAAACGGGACTTCTTATGCTTTTCTGTTAACAATGGCTTTCTTCCTGTCACTCTTCCATAAGAGCCAACTTTGTGCAGTGCATGACTAATAGTTGTCCTATGGACAGATTCCCCCACCTGAGCTGTAGATCTCTGCAGCTCGTCCAGAGTCACCATGGGCCTCTTGACTGCATTTCTGATATGCGCTCTCTTTGTTCGGCCTGTGAGTTTAGGTGTCTTGGTAGGTGTACAGTTGTGCCATACTCCTTACATTTCTGAATGATCGCTTGAACAGTGTTCCGTGGGATGTTCAAGGCTTTGGAAATCTTTTTGTAGCCTAAGCCTGCTTTAAATTTCTCAATAACTTGATCCCTGATCTGTCTTGTGTGTCCTTTGGACTTCGCGGTGTTGTTGCTCCCAATATTCTCTTAGACAACCTCTGAGGCCCTCACAGAGCAGCTGTATTTGTACTGACATTAGATTACACACAGGTGCACTCTATTTAGTCATTAGCACTCATCAGGCAATGTCTATGGGCAACTGACTGCACTCAGACCAAAGGGGGCTGAATAATTATGCACACCCCACTTTGCAGTTATTTATTTGTAAAAAATGTTTGGAATCATGTATGATTTTCGTTCCACTTCTCACGTGTACACTATGTATTGGTCTTTCACGTGGAATTCCAATAACTGATTCAGGTTTGTGGCAGTAATATGACAAAATGTGGAAAACTTCAAGGGGGCCGAATACTTTTGCAACCCACTGTATAAATAAATATTGCACAAAAACCCTGACATGTGATATATTAAAGCAAGAAAAATGGGAAGAATACCACTGATCTCTAGTAATAAAGCAATGCCACCAACAGAAGTGTGCAATGAAGTAGGAAGTGAATGAAAAGGAGGACTCAAAACTTACATGGCAGAGGTTTGGAAGAAGACGTGAACACCGCCGCTCGCCCTAATGCATCTCGCGGGCTCCAACCGCTTCAAGAGGAGGCCTCTGGGTGACACTTTTACTGTATTTGCAAAACAAAACAAAAAAATCTCTCTACCTCCTTTTGATTGTATGTTCTGAAGAAAGCTTACTGTTTTTCTTTTAAATTAGCCAATAAATGGTATTATCCTGATTAAAAACTTCCTGCCTGTACAATACAAGCTCTGGTCTCCAGCAATGCTTAGCTACTGGGATAAGAAATTATACACAGCATCTCTCTCCCTCCTGCCTCTTCCCCTCCCCCTTGCTGGTAGACTCGTGAGACGCAGGAAGGTTTGTCTGTGACCTGTCCACACAGGAGCAGCTTGCTAGCAATCATGCCACCCAACTAGCCAAGTACATCTGTAGGTAACTTTTCTTCCATAATAGCACCATCATTTGGACAACCTGCTCTGCTCAAAAGCCCCTGAGTTCTGTTTGTGATATTTAAAGAGAACCTGTAACAAAAAAAAAATCCTCCCCGGGGGGGGGGGGGGGGGGTACTCACCTCGGGAGGGGGAAGCCTCAGAGTCCCAATGAGGCTTCTCCCATCCCTGTAGCTGCAGGCAGTCCAGCGCTGGCTCCCCCAAAGCAATCCTCCCCTGACAAATGCTGATTTGTTTACCTTGCCGGGATCCAGCGCAGGCGCAGTAGCAGCTCTTACTTCAGGTAAGGCGGAATTAGCCCAATCCGATCGTATTCGCTCTACTGCACAGGCGCAAGAGGACTCGCACTGCGCAGTAGAGCAGATATGATTGAGCTCAGCTCATTCTGCCTTATCCCGAAGGGAGATCCACTAGTACACCTGCACTGGATCCCGGGAGGTAAATATTTACATCGCTGCACTTCAGGCAGCTGCAGCTGGACAACGGAGGGACAGAGAAGAACGGGGGAAGCCTCATTCGGATCCGGAGGCTTCCCACTCAGGAGATAAGTACCCCCCTGGGGACATTTTCTTCATTACAGGTTTTCATTAAATTTGGTTCCTATCATTGCTGAACTACTTAGCCTTCATTTTATCACCTGAGTTAGGTAAATAATATTTAAAGCTCACCATACAAACTTCGATTTTGATCACTCAAATGGGCCCCACCAGACAGCCATGCCCCCCCCCCCCCCCCCCCCCAAAGAAATGTGAAGTTAGAGCCGCTACTGCCCACAGCAGACATAATGTGTAACCAAAATGGATTCCACATAAGGTCACTCAAGATGGCTTTCATGTCCTGCATGCCATCACGCTGCATTTACCCTTACAGCCAGCCACAAGCGCCATTCGTATACAATTACATTGTTTGTCATTGCTTGGCACACGGTGGTGTTTCCTGGTGGCAAAAGAGGTCTCTTTCTGCGTCTGAGGATGGCCACCGCTATAGGGGGCTGCCTAATTACCACTGGCAAGTGCCCAGCTGGTGAACAGGAGCAGCAGACAGGCACTGAATTCAGCACTAGTCTAGTTGAGGGCACCCAAAGGGAAACTTCATAGACCAACTTTTGCTCCTTTCTCGGTCCAATTTGGTCACGTCCGCTAACTTGTAAGAAACACCCAGCGTCCAGCGGAACTTTTCATAGCAAGTGCGTTCCGATCCGATTTTCAAATTGCTGCTGTTATCCCGTACGCAAGGTCAGCTTTTTCATGGTAATCGCAAGAACGCATTCACACTGAATTTTTTCCAGAATGCAATCGCTGACCTGCAAATTTCCTGCATTTTGAAGGCAATATAGAAAAAAAAATCGCAAACCGCAGCAAAAAAATAAAAATCGCACTAAAATTGCACGCCAGGACTCTCGCCTGTGATTCACTTCGATTACCACCCGGCAACTTACCCGCACAACTTTACCATACCTCCCACCTTTTTGATATGAGAAAAAGGGACACTTAAGCCATGCCCCTGCCACACCCCTGATCATGCCCTGTCACACCCCTAGTCACGACCCCCCCCCCCCCCCCAGGGTCACACCCCTAGTTACGCATACCATAAAGATTTTATAAGAACATATGTTGTTTTCTCATTTAAACCACACTGGTCCTTCCTATCCTGGTTCATTTTCCTTCAAATAAACATTTCAACATTAGTAATATATCAATTTGAAGGATGGGAATAAAGTTTAGAGTCAATCAAACACATTTTTAGTAGAGAAATACACATATTTACATAGAAAGAGGGACAAAGTCCTGAAAGAGGGACAAATGAGAAGGAAAGAGGGACAGGGCTCCCAAAGGGGAACAGCTGGGGAGCTTTGCTTTACTAAACCTATTCAGTTGGAGGTGTGGATAGTGTTTCCTGCTGGGTCCCCTATTTTTTACAAAGTGGTGGTTGTGACCATATTTCCATGAGCAGGGAGCAGCTGTGGCTCCCCACACTAGACTATCACCCTCAGCTGCTGCTTGTGGAAAAGAGACCTATTGTGCAGACAGCACTGAAATGTAAACTTGGCACTAGCCCTGAACTAGTTAATACTGCTGGGAGCTTGTATTCGCCCCGCCCACCCCCTGGCACTGCGCCTGTCACGCCTCTCTGTGTACCGCCTGCTGTTATACAAGAGAGAGATATATATATATATATTTATGCATGTATGGAAAGAACTCGGTGACATTCTGTAAGAGGACATCATGTCTCTATATGTGGCGGGAAAGCTGCGCAGCACCCTCCGGTCATGTGTGACATCCAGGCTGAGCTGCAGAGCGTATTCTGTCTCCCAGCAGGTACAAAGTATCCCTCCGCTCCCCCCTCACTGCAGGTACACAGTATCCATCCACTCTCCCCTCACTACAGGTACAAAGTATCCCTCCGCTCTCCCCTCACTGCAGGTACAAAGTATCCCTCCGCTCTCCCCTCACTGCAGGTACAAAGTATCCCTCCGCTCCACCCTCACTGCAGGTACACAGTATCCCTCCGCTCTCCCCTCACTGCAGGTACAAAGTATCCCTCCGCTCCCCCCTCACTGCAGGTACACAGTATCCCTCCGCTCCCCCCTCACTGCAGGTACACAGTATCCCTCCGCTCTCCCCTCACTGCAGGTACACAGTATCCCTCCGCTCCCCCCTCACTGCAGGTACACAGTATCCCTCCGCTCTCCCCTCACTGCAGGTACACAGTATCCATCCGCTCCCCCCTCACTGCAGGTACACAGTATCCCTCCGCTCTCCCCTCACTGCAGGTACACAGTATCCATCCGCTCCCCCCTCACTGCAGGTACACAGTATCCCTCCGCTCCCCCCTCACTGCAGGTACACAGTATCCCTCCGCTCTCCCCTCACTGCAGGTACACAGTATCCATCCGCTCTCCCCCCTCACTGCAGGTACACAGTATCCCTCCGCCCCCCCCTCACTGCAAGTACAAAGTATCCCTCCGCTCTCCCCTCACTGCAGGTACACAGTATCCCTCCGCTCCCCCCTCACTGCAGGTACACAGTATCCCTCCGCTCTCCCCCTCACTGCAGGTACACAGTATCCCTCCGCTTCCCCCTCTCTGCAGGTTCACAGTATCCCTCCGCTCTCTCCTCACTGCAGGCACACAGTACCCTCCGCTCCCCCCTCACTGCAAGTACACAGTATCCCTCCACTCTCCCCTCACTGCAGATACACAGTATCCCTCCGCTCTCCCCTCACTGCAGGTACACAGTATCCCTCCACTCCCCCCTCACTGCAGGTACACAGTATCCATCCGCTCTCTCCTCACTGCAGGTACACAGTATCCCTCCGCTCTCCCCTCACTGCAGGTACACAGTATCCCTCCGCTCCCCCCTCACTGCAGGTACACAGTATCCCTCCGCTCCCCCTCACTGCAGGTACACAGTATCCCTCCGCTCTCCCCTCACTGCAGGTACACAGTATCCCTCCGCTCTCCCCTCACTGCAGGTACACAGTACCCTCCGCTCCCCCCTCACTGCAAGTACACAGTATCCCTCCACTCTCCCCTCACTGCAGATACACAGTATCCCTCCGCTCTCCCCTCACTGCAGGTACACAGTATCCCTCCACTCCCCCCTCACTGCAGGTACACAGTATCCCTCCGCTCTCTCCTCACTGCAGGTACACAGTATCCCTCCGCTCCCCCCTCACTGCAGGTACACAGTATCCCTCCGCTCCCCCCTCACTGCAGGTACACAGTATCCCTCCGCTCCCCCTCACTGCAGGTACACAGTATCCCTCCGCTCTCCCCTCACTGCAGGTACACAGTATCCCTCCGCTCTCCCCTCACTGCAGGTACACAGTATCCCTCCGCTCTCCCCTCACTGCAGGTACACAGTATCCCTCCGCTCCCCCCTCACTGCAGGTACAAAGTATCCCTCCGCTCTCCCCTCACTGCAGGTACACAGTATCCCTCCGCTCTCCCCTCACTGCAGGTACACAGTATCCCTCCGCTCTCCCCTCACTGCAGGTACACAGTATCCCTCCGCTCTCCCCTCACTGCAGGTACACAGTATCCCTCCGCTCTCCCCCTCACTGCAGGTACACAGTATCCCTCCGCTCTCTCCTCACTGCAGGTACACAATCCCTCCGCTCTCCCCTCACTGCAGGTACACAGTATCCCTCCGCTCTCTCCTCACTGCAGGTACAAAGTATCCCTCCGCTCTCCCCTCACTGCAGGTACACAGTATCCCTCCGCTCTCCCCCTCACTGCAGGTACACAGTATCCCTCCGCTCCCCCCTCACTGCAGGTACACAGTATCCCTCCTCTCTCCCCTCACTGCAGGTACACAGTATCCCTCCGCTCTCCCCTCACTGCAGGTACACAGTATCCCTCCGCTCTCCCCTCACTGCAGGTACACAGTATCCCTCCGCTCTCCCCTCACTGCAGGTACACAGTATCCCTCCGCTCCCCCCTCACTGCAGGTACACAGTATCCCTCCGCTCCCCCCTCACTGCAGGTACACAGTATCCCTCCGCTCCCCCCTCACTGCAGGTACACAGTATCCCTCCGCTCTCTCCTCACTGCAGGTACACAGTACCCATCCGCTCCCCCCTCACTACAGGTACACAGTATCCCTCTGCTCCCCCCTCACTGCAGGTACACAGTATCCCTCCGCTCTCTCCTCACTGCAGGTACACAGTATCCCTCCGCTCTCCCCTCACTGCAGGTACAAAGTATCCCTCCGCTCCCCCCTCACTGCAGGTACACAGTATCCCTCCGCTCCCCCCTCACTGCAGGTACACAGTATCCCTCCGCTCTCCCCCTCACTGCAGGTACACAGTATCCCTCCACTCTCCCCTCACTGCAGGTACACAGTATCCCTCCGCTCTCCCCTCACTGCAGGTACAAAGTATCCCTCCGCTCCCCCCTCTCTGCAGGTTCACAGTATCCCTCCGCTCTCTCCTCACTGCAGGCACACAGTACCCCTCCGCTCCCCTTCACTGCAAGTACACAGTATCCCTCCACTCTCCCCTCACTGCAGATACACAGTATCCCTCCGCTCTCCCCTCACTGCAGGTACACAGTATCCCTCCGCTCCCCCCTCACTGCAGGTACACAGTATCCCTCCGCTCTCTCCTCACTGCAGGTACACAGTATCCCTCCGCTCTCCCCTCACTGCAGGTACACAGTATCCCTCCGCTCCCCCCTCACTGCAGGTACACAGTATCCCTCCGCTCCCCCCTCACTGCAGGTACACAGTATCCCTCCGCTCTCCCCTCACTGCAGGTACACAGTATCCCTCCGCTCTCCCCTCACTGCAGGTACACAGTATCCCTCCGCTCTCCCCTCACTGCAGGTACACAGTATCCCTCCGCTCTCCCCTCACTGCAGGTACACAGTATCCCTCCGCTCCCCCCTCACTGCAGGTAGAAAGTATCCCTCCGCTCTCCCCTCACTGCAGGTACACAGTATCCCTCCGCTCTCCCCTCACTGCAGGTACACAGTATCCCTCCGCTCTCCCCTCACTGCAGGTACACAGTATCCCTCCGCTCTCCCCTCACTGCAGGTACACAGTATCCCTCTGCTCTCCCCCTCACTGCAGGTACACAGTATCCCTCCGCTCTCCCCTCACTGCAGGTACACAGTATCCCTCCGCTCTCCCCTCACTGCAGGTACACAGTATCCCTCCGCTCTCTCCTCACTGCAGGTACAAAGTATCCCTCCGCTCTCCCCTCACTGCAGGTACACAGTATCCCTCCGCTCTCCCCCTCACTGCAGGTACACAGTATCCCTGCGCTCCCCCCTCACTGCAGGTACACAGTATCCCTCCTCTCTCCCCTCACTGCAGGTGCACAGTATCCCTCCGCTCTCCCCTCACTGCAGGTACACAGTATCCCTCCGCTCTCCCCTCACTGCAGGTACACAGTATCCCTCCGCTCTCCCCTCACTGCAGGTACACAGTATCCCTCCGCTCCCCCCTCACTGCAGGTACACAGTATCCCTCCGCTCCCCCCTCACTGCAGGTACACAGTATCCCTCCGCTCCCCCCTCACTGCAGGTACACAGTATCCCTCCGCTCCCCCCTCACTGCAGGTACACAGTATCCCTCCGCTCTCTCCTCACTGCAGGTACAAAGTATCCCTCCGCTCTCCCCTCACTGCAGGTACACAGTATCCCTCCGCTCTCCTACTCACTGCAGGTACACAGTATCCCTGCGCTCCCCCCTCACTGCAGGTACACAGTATCCCTCCTCTCTCCCCTCACTGCAGGTACACAGTATCCCTCCGCTCTCCCCTCACTGCAGGTACACAGTATCCCTCCGCTCTCCCCTCACTGCAGGTACACAGTATCCCTCCGCTCTCCCCTCACTGCAGGTACCCAGTATCCCTCCGCTCCCCCCTCACTGCAGGTACACAGTATCCCTCCGCTCCCCCCTCACTGCAGGTACACAGTATCCCTCCGCTCCCCCCTCACTGCAGGTACACAGTATCCCTCCGCTCCCCCCTCACTGCAGGTACACAGTATCCCTCCGCTCTCTCCTCACTGCAGGTACACAGTACCCATCCGCTCCCCCCTCACTGCAGGTACACAGTATCCCTCCGCTCCCCCCTCACTGCAGGTACACAGTATCCCTCCGCTCTCTCCTCACTGCAGGTACACAGTATCCCTCCGCTCCCCCCTCACTGCAGGTACAGAGTATCCCTCCGCTCCCCCCTCACTGCAGGTACACAGTATCCCTCCGCTCCCCCCCTCACTGCAGGTACACAGTATCCCTCCGCTCCCTCCTCACTGCAGGTACACAGTATCCCTCCGCTCTCCCCTCACTGCAGGTACACAGTATCCCTCCGCTCTCCCCCTCACTGCAGGTAAACAGTATCCCTCCACTCCCCCCTCACTGCAGGTACACAGTATCCCTCCGCTCCCCCCTCACTGCAGGTACACAGTATCCCTCCGCTCTCTCCTCACTGCAGGTACACAGTATCCCTCCGCTCCCCCCTCACTGCAGGTACACAGTATTCCTCCGCTCCCCCCTCACTGCAGGTACACAGTATCCCTCCGCTCTCCCCTCACTGCAGGTACACAGTATCCCTCCGCTCCCTCCTCACTGCAGGTACACAGTATCCCTCCGCTCCCTCCTCGCTGCAGGTACACAGTATCCCTCCGCTCTCCCCTCACTGGAGGTACACAGTATCCCTCCGCTCCCTCCTCACTGCAGGTACACAGTATCCCTCCGCTCTCCCCTCACTGCAGGTACACAGTATCCCTCCGCTCTCCCCCTCACTGCAGGTAAACAGTATCCCTCCACTCCCCCCTCACTGCAGGTACACAGTATCCCTCCGCTCCCCCCTCACTGCAGGTACACAGTATCCCTCCGCTCTCTCCTCACTGCAGGTACACAGTATCCCTCCGCTCCCCCCTCACTGCAGGTACACAGTATCCCTCCGCTCCCCCCTCACTGCAGGTACACAGTATCCCTCCGCTCTCCCCTCACTGCAGGTACACAGTATCCCTCCGCTCCCTCCTCACTGCAGGTACACAGTATCCCTCCGCTCCCTCCTCGCTGCAGGTACACAGTATCCCTCCGCTCTCCCCTCACTGCAGGTACACAGTATCCCTCCGCTCTCCCCTCACTGCAGGTACACAGTATCCCTCCGCTCTACCCTCACTGCAGGTACACAGTATCCCTCCGCTCTCCCCTCACTGCAGGTACACAGTATCCCTCCGCTCCCCCCTCACTGCAGGTACACAGTATCCCTCCGCTCTCCCCTCACTGCAGGTACACAGTATCCCTCCGCTCTCCCCTCACTGCAGGTACACAGTATCCCTCCGCTCCCCCCTCACTGCAGGTACACAGTATCCCTCCGCTCTCCCCTCACTGCAGGTACACAGTATCCCTCCGCTCTCCCCTCACTGCAGGTACACAGTATCCCTTCGCTCTCCCCTCACTGCAGGTACACAGTATCCCTCCGCTCTCCCCTCACTGCAGGTACACAGTATCCCTCCGCTCCCCCCTCACTGCAGGTACACAGTATCCCTGCGCTCTCACCTCACTGCAGGTACAAAGTATCCCTCCGCTCTCCCCTCACTGCAGGTACACAGTATCCCTCCGCTCTCTCCTCAGTGCAGGTACAAAGTATCCCTCTGCTCTCCCCCTCACTGCAGGTACACAGTATCCCTCCGCTCTCTCCTCACTGCAGGTACACAGTATCCCTCCGCTCTCTCCTCACTGCAGGTACACAGTATCCCTCCGCTCCCCCCTCACTGCAGGTACACAGTATCCCTCCGCTCCCCCCTCACTGCAGGTACACAGTATCCATCCGCTCTCCCCTCATTGCAGGTACAAAGTATTCCTCCGCTCTCCCCACACTGCAGGTACACAGTATCCCTCCGCTCTCACCTCACTGCAGGTACACAGTATTCCTCCGCTCTCTCCTCACTGCAGGTACACAGTATCCCTCCGCTCTCCCCTCACTGCAGGTACACAGTATCCCTCCGCTCTCTCCTCACTGCAGGTACACAGTATCCCTCCGCTCTCCCCTCACTGCAGGTACACAGTATCCCTCCGCTCTCTCCTCACTGCAGGTACATAGAGTTGGGCCGAACGGTTCGCCTGCGAACGGTTCCATGCGAACTTCAGTGGTTCGCGTTCGCGTCCCGCAGGCGAACCTTTGCGGAAGTTCGGTTCGCCCCATAATGCACATGGAGGGTCAACTTTGACCCTCTACATCACAGTCAGCAGGCCCAGTGTAGCCAATTAGGCTACACTAGCCCCTGGAGCCCCACCCCCCCTTATATAAGGCAGGCAGCGGCGGCCATTACGGTCACTCGTGTGCTGCCTGCGTTAGTGAGAGTAGGGCGAGCTGCTGCAGACTGTCTCTCAGGGAAAGATTAGTTAGGCTTAACTTGTTCCTGTCTGGCTGCATACCTGTTCTGTGAACCCACCACTGCATACCTGTGCTGTGAACCCACCACTGCATACCTGTGCTGTGAACCCACCACTGCATACCTGTGCTGTGAACCCACCACTGCATACCTGTTCAGTGAACCTGCCACTGCATACCTGTTCTGTTCAGTGGACCCGCCACTGTATACCTGTTCATTGAACCCACCACTGCATACCTGTGCTGTGAACCCACCACTGCATACCTGTTCTGTGAACCCACCACTGCATACCTGTTGTGTTCAGTGAACCTGCCACTGCATACCTGTTCTGTGAACCCGCCACTGTATACCTGTTCTGTTTAGTGAACCCGCCACTGTATACCTGTTCTGTTCAGTGGACCCGCCACTGTATACCTGTTCAGTGAACCCGCCACTGCATACCTGTTCTGTTCAGTGGAGCCGCCGCTGTATACCTGTTCAGTGAACCCGCCACTGCATACCTGTTGTGTTCAGTGAACCTGCCACTGCATACCTGTTCTGTGAACCCGCCACTGTATACCTGTTCTGTTTAGTGAACCCGCCACTGCATACCTGTTCTGTTCAGTGGACCCGCCACTGTATACCTGTTCAGTGAACCCGCCACTGCATACCTGTTCTGTTCAGTGGACCCGCCACTGTATACCTGTTCAGTGAACCCGCCACTGCATACCTGTTGTGTTCAGTGAACCTGCCACTGCATACCTGTTCTGTGAACTCGCCACTGTATACCTGTTCTGTTTAGTGAACCCGCCACTGCATACCTGTTCTGTTTAGTGAACCCGCCACTGCATACCTGTTCTGTTCAGTGGACCCGCCACTGTATACCTGTTCAGTGAACCCGCCACTGCATACCTGTTCTGTTCAGTGGACCCGCCACTGTATACCTGTTCAGTGAACCCGCCACTGCATACCTGTTGTGTTCAGTGAACCTGCCACTGCATACCTGTTCTGTGAACCCACCACTGTATACCTGTTCTGTTTAGTGAACCCGCCACTGTATACCTGTTCTGTTTAGTGAACCCGCCACTGCATACCTGTTCTGTTCAGTGGACCCGCCACTGTATACCTGTTCAGTGAACCCGCCACTGCATACCTGTTGTGTTCAGTGAACCTGCCACTGCATACCTGTTCTGTGAACCCGCCACTGTATACCTGTTCTGTTTAGTGAACCCGCCACTGTATACCTGTTCTGTTTAGTGAACCCGCCACTGCATACCTGTTGTGTTCAGTGAACCTGCCACTGCATACCTGTTGTGTTCAGTGAACCTGCCACTGCATACCTGTTCTGTGAACCCGCCACTGTATACCTGTTCTGTTTAGTGAACCCGCCACTGTATACCTGTTCTGTTTAGTGAACCCGCCACTGCATACCTGTTCTGTTCAGTGAACCCGCCACTGTATACCTGTTCAGTGAACCCGCCACTGCATACCTGTTGTGTTCAGTGAACCTGCCACTGCATACCTGTTGTGTTCAGTGAACCTGCCACTGCATACCTGTTCTGTGAACCCGCCACTGTATTCCTGTTCTGTTCAGTGAACCCACCGCATCAGTGCGCATACCTGTGCAGTTAAGTGAACCCACCTACCTACGTGAGTGCACGCAGTGTGATATACCACTCCGTGCATACCCGATATGGACAAAACAGGTAGAGGAAGAGGTAGTGCCAGAGCCAGAGGAAGGCCACCCGGCAGGTCTGCGCGAGGTCGTGTAAATGTAATTTCGTGTGGACCTGGCCCACAGTACAGTGCTCGGAAGAAGGCACGTCCCATCACCTCCCAAGATTGTCAGGACGTGGTTGAGTATTTAGCGACACAGAACACCTCATCTTGCTCAGCCACCAGCGCTACTACTAGCACCACTTCCGCTGCATTTGACACTTCGCAAGAATTATTTAGTGTTGAAATCACTGATGCACAGCCATTGTTGTTACAGCCAGATGAATTTTCACCAGCTCATATATTTGAGTTACCCGGCAACACTATGGATGTAACGTGTAAGGAGGATGAAGGACCTACTGATGGTGCATGTTTGGATTTGTCTGAGGCAAGCGAAGCTGGGCAGGATGATTACGATGATGACGATGATAGGGATCCTCTGTATGTTCCCAATAGAGGAGATGAAGAGGGGGACAGTTCAGAGGGGGAGTCAGAGAGTAGTAGGAGGAGAGAAGTTGCTGAAAGAAGCTGGGGCAGCTCTTCGTCAGAAACAGCTGGTGGCAGAGTCCGGCACCATGTATCGCCACCTATGTACAGCCAGCCAACTTGCCCTTCAGCATCAGCTGCTGAGGTCCCCATAGTGCCCACATCCCAGGGTGGCTCAGCGGTGTGGAAATTTTTTAATGTGTGTGCCTCAGATCGGACCAAAGCCATCTGTTCGCTCTGCCAACAAAAATTGAGCCGTGGAAAGGCCAACACTCACGTAGGGACAAGTGCCTTACGAAGGCACCTGGAGAAAAGGCACAAACAGCAATGGGATGGCCACCTGAGCAAAAGCAGCAGCAGCACACAAAAGCAAAGCCACCCTCCTTCTCCTCTTCCTCCTCCATCAGGTGCATTATCTGCTTCTGCCGCTTTCTCCCTTGCACCTTCACAGGCACCCTCCTCCTCCTCCACTCCGCCTCTGCCCTTGAGCGGTTCCTGCTCCTCTGCCCACAGCAGCAGTCAGGTGTCCGTGAAGGAAATGTTTGAGCTGGAGGAAGCCAATTTCGGCCAGTCACCCCCTTGCCCGGCGTCTGACAGCTGGCGTGGCGGAACTGTTAGCTCGGCAGCTGTTACCATACCGGCTGGTGGACTCTGAGGCCTTCCGTAAATTTGTGGCCATCGGAACACCGCAGTGGAAGATGCCAGGCCGCACTTATTTTTCGAGAAAGGCCATACCCCAACTGCACCGTGAAGTTGAGAGGCAAGTGGTGTCATCTCTTGCGAAGAGCGTTGGGTCAAGGGTACACCTGACCACGGATGCCTGGTCTGCCAAGCACGGGCAGGGCCGCTACATTACCTACACAGCCCATTGGGTGAACCTGGTGGTGAACGATGGCAAGCAGGGCGCAGCGGACCAAATTGTGACACCTCCACGGCTTGCAGGCAGGCCTCCTGCCACCTCCTCTCCTCCTGCTACATGCTCTTCGCTGTCCTCCTCCTCCTTGGCTGAGTGGCAGTTCTCCTCTCCAGCTACACAGCCCCAGCTCCGCAGGGCCTATGCTGCATGCCAGGTAAGACGGTGTCACGCCATCTTAGACATGTCTTGTCTCAAAGCGGAGAGTCACACTGTAGCAGCTCTCCTGGCTGCTCTTAAGAAACAGGTGGATGAGTGGCTGACCCCGCACCACCTGGAGATAGGCAACGTGGTGTGCGACAACGGCAGCAATCTGCTTGCCGCTTTGCATATGGGGAAGCTGACACACATACCCTGCATGGCACATGTCATGAATCTAGTGGTTCAAAGATTTGTGGCAAAGTACCCTGGCTTAGCGAATGTCCTGAAGCAGGCCAGGAAGTTCTGTGGGCATTTGAGGCGGTCTTACACAGCCATGGCACGCTTTGTGGAAATTCAGCGCAAAAACAACATGCCGGTGAGACGCCTCATTTGCGATAGCCCGACTCGCTGGAACTCGACCCTGCTCATGTTCTCCCGCCTGCTAGAACAGAAGAAAGCCGTGACCCACTACCTCTACAACTACAGTAGAATGAAACAGTCTGGGAAGATGGGGATGTTCTGGCCCGACAACTGGACACTGATGGAAAATGCATGCAGGCTCATGCGGCCGTTTGAGGAGGTGACCAACCTGGTGAGCCGCAGTGAGGGCACCATCAGCGACTTAATTCCCTACGCTTACTTCTTGGAGCGTGCTGTGCGTAGAGTGGCGGATGAAGCTGTGAATGAGCGTGACCAGGAACCATTACGGCAGGAACAGGCATGGGACCAATTTTCATCAGACCCAGCTGTTTCCTCAACACCTGCGGCAGCACAGAGGGGGGAGGAGGAGGAAGAAGAGAAGTCGTGTGCAGAAGACGAGTCAGACTCAGAGGATGATGAGCAAGGTGTTTCTTTGGGGGAGGAGGAGGAGGAGGAGGAGGAGAGGACAGCGGCAGGAGAACAACCTCAGCAGGCATCGCAAGGGGCTTGTGCTGCTCAACCTTCCCGTGGTATTGTTCGCGGCTGGGGGGAGGAGGTTGACTTACCTGACGTCACTGAGGAAGAGCTAGAGGAGATGGAGGGTACTGGATCCGACTTTGTGCAGATGTCGTCTTTTATGCTGTCCTGCCTGTTGAGGGACCCCCGTATAAAAAACCTCAAGGGGAATGAGCTGTACTGGGTGGCCACACTACTAGACCCTCGGTACAGGCACAAAGTGGCGGACCTGTTACCAACTCACCGGAAGGTGGAAAGGATGCAGCACATGCAGAACCAGCTGTCAACTATGCTTTACAATGCCTTTAAGGGTGATGTGACGGCACAACGCCAGCAAGGTACCACTGCCACTAATCCTCCTCCCGTGTCCACGCAGTCAAAGACAGGACGCTCCAGCGATCTCATGGTGATGTCGGACATGCGGACGTTCTTTAGTCCAACGCCTCGCCGTAGCCCTTCCGGATCCACCCTCCACCAACGCCTGGAACGGCAGGTAGCCGACTACCTGGCCTTAAGTGTGGATGTAGACACTGCTGTGAACAGCGATGAGGAACCCTTGAACTACTGGGTGCGCAGGCTTGACCTGTGGCCAGAGCTGTCCCAATTTGCCATCCAACTTCTCTCCTGCCCTGCCGCAAGCGTCCTGTCAGAAAGGACCTTCAGCGCAGCTGGAGGCATTGTCACAGAGAAGAGAAGTCGCCTAAGTCACAAAAGTGTTAAGTACCTCACCTTTATCAAAATGAATGAGGCATGGATCCCGGAGGGCTGCTGCCCGCCCCAAGACTAAGTCAGTCCCCGCACACACAGCATCTTTGCCTGCACGCCGTGTGACTGGCTGCCTGGCCTGCCCCAAGAAGACTAAGTCGCTCCCAGTCCCTCTACACAGCATGTCTGCCTGCAGGCCGCTTGACTACCTTCTCCGCCACCACCAACAGGGTCCGGGACTCCAGGCGGATTGCTGAATTTTTTAGGCTGCTGCTAGCAGCGGCCGCTGTAATCATTTTTCTGGTGCGTGTACATGACTGCCTAATTTTTCTGGCTGCACTGCGGGCAGCTGCAACAACAAAAGAAAAGGCATGTACATGCGCCCATTCCCCTTCGTGATCATTACCTTGCCGTGGTGAAGGGGCTTGCGTATCACAATGAAGCAATGACCGGCGCCTAGATGAGTGTCTCGGGGGGCACACCCACGATAATAAGGTCGTTGCCTCATTGTGGTCAGACCAAATTTGATCAGCTGGACAGTCACTGTTCTGTCATTCAGCTACATCAGCCAGGCGACCATATGGGCTGTAAAGCCACCAAAACCTGCACTCTCGCCATGGTGCGCACCAGTCCAGCACGGCCGTCACTACACAAACAGCTGTTTGCGGTGCGTTACACGGTGAGTTTGGTGTGTCAGTGTGAAGCAGTACCTTAATTACACTACCTGATTGATGTATACACATGCAAGATGTTTGAAAGCACTTTAGGCCTGTCATTTAGCATTCAATGTGATTTCTGCCCTTAAAACGCTGCTTTGCGTCAAATCCAGATTTTTCCCCGGGACTTTTGGCATGTATCCCACTCCGCCATGCCCCCCTCCAGGTGTTAGACCCCTTGAAACATCTTTTCCATCACTTTTGTGGCCAGCATAATTATTTTTTTTTTCAAAGTCCGCATCCCCATTGAAGTCTATTGCGGTTCGCGAACTTTAACGCGAACCGAACCTTCCGCGGAAGTTCGCGAACCAGGTTCGCGAACCTAAAATCGGAGGTTCGGCCCAACTCTACAGGTACACAGTACCCATCCGCTCCCCCCTCACTGCAGGTACAAAGTATCCCTCCGCTCTCCCCTCACTGCAGGTACACAGTATCCCTCCGCTCTCCCCTCACTGCAGGTACACAGTATCCCTCCGCTCTCCCCTCACTGCAGATACACAGTATCCCTCCGCTCCCCCCTCACTGCAGGTACACAGTATCCCTCCGCTCTCCCCTCACTGCAGGTACACAGTATCCCTCCGCTCTCCCCCTCACTGCAGGTACACAGTATCCCTCCGCTCTCCCCTCACTGCAGGTACAAAGTATCCCTCCGCTCTCCCCTCACTGCAGGTACACAGTATCCCTCCGCTCTCTCCTCACTGCAGGTACACAGTATCCCTCCGCTCTCCCCCTCACTGCAGGTACACAGTATCCCTCCGCTCTCCCCTCACTGCAGGTACAAAGTATCCCTCTGCTCTCCCCTCACTGCAGGTACAAAGTATCCCTCCGCTCTCCCCTCACTGCAGGTACACAGTATCCCTCCGCTCCCCCCTCACTGCAGGTACACAGTATCCCTCCGCTCTCCCCTCACTGCAGGTACACAGTATCCCTCCACTCTCCCCTCACTGCAGGTACAAAGTATCCCTCCGCTCTCCCCTCACTGCAGGTGCAAAGTATCCCTCCGCTCTCCCCTCACTGCAGGTACACATTATCCCTTAGAGCTACATATTCCGTGGTATATCTTAGGTCTGACTTGTGTTCTGGGTTTGCTCTGCAGCTTGTAGACGATTTGCGGTCGGTGGTCGGAGAGTCCAATGTGTCCACTGCTATGATTGTGCGTGAGCAGCATGGCAAAGATGAATCCATGCACAGGTGAGACTCTCAGGTCCTTCTCGTTAATCACGGTCGTAGCTGAGGTCCCCACTGTTTCTTCTGGCATCTGGTTTAGAAGCCTAATCTTGAGTTTCGTGCATGCGTCTACTTCCTTAAGAAGGAACTTAAAGGCAAAATTGAACTTTATATACCAATCAGTAGCCGATGACCCCTTTTCCACGAGAAATCTTTACATTTTCTTGAATAGATCCTCAGGAACATCTATGTAGCTGATATTGAGGTGAAACGCCTCCCACAGTGTGATGTCAGGGCCATGGCCATGACAGTTTCCTGTGTGTGAACCTTGTTGCATGGTGGAAGATAATGGCTGTGGCCAACTGTCGGTTTCTGCCCAGCCAACATGCAAAGTGGCCAGCTGCTGCAGCCAATGTGGGAACAAACTGTCTTTTACTTACGTTTTCAGACTTTGGCTGGCCAGAACCGGACAGAACCTGCCTGGTCACGGCCCAGCACATTCAATTTTAATTGGCCAAAGACTGACCAATTTTACCATCTCCAAATAGTATGAGAGTTTATCTACACAATACGTCCATAGTATTCAATATCTGTTGGCCCTACTACATGGAAGCTGTAACATTGGCCAATCAGTGGCCAATCAAAATTGAAGGCGTGTATGTCTACTAATGATACAATTTTCAGTGAAGAAAGTCACTAAAATTGGTCAGTAGTTGGCCAATCATAATTAAAAGTGTGTACCAGGCTTAAAGGATACCTGAAGTGACATGATGAGATAGACATGAGTATGTGCAGTGCCTAGCACACAAATAACTATGGTGTGTTCCTATTTTTTCTTTCTCTGCCTGAAGGAGTTAAATATCAGGTATGGAAGTGGCTGACTCAATCCTGACTCAGACAGGAAGTGACTACATTGTGACCCTCACTGATAAGAAATTCCCCGTTTTTACCTTTCTTGCTCTCAGAAGCCATTTTCTGCTAGGAAAGTGTTTTATAGTTGGAATTTTTTATCAGTGAGGGTCACACTGTAGTCACTTCCTGTCTGAGTCAGCCACTTACATAGCTGATATTTAATGCTTTCATGCAGAGAAAGAAAAAAAGAACTGTACATACTCATCTGTATCTCATCATGTCACAAGTCACCTCGGGTATCCTATAGGGCCTATTTCTGCCTGCAATTTTAGAATAGCAGTCTACTGAAATCAATTGGCTGCATGTGAATCACATGCAGCTAAAAAAAATGATGCATACTGTGTTAGCAGCATGCATTCAAATCCCCATAGCCATGCAAGCACGGCAAAGTCATACGCATACAAAGTTCGCATCAGCAATGGTGCCGCCAGTTGTGTAACTGAGGAGCTTGGGGCCTCGGTGCAGTTTTACATAGGCCCCAAGCATTTTATTGATATGGAGCCCCGAAATCCACCAAGGACAGCTGCGGTGTCAGAGAGAGGTGTAATAGAGTACAGAAACAGTTTGTTAAGGATTACCACTGTGCAATGCGCATAAAGAGGTGTTAATTTCCATCATAGCACCAATGAAAAGTTAATAAGATGGATGAACGAGGGTCCCTCTGGTTCAGGGGCTAGGGTGCAGTCACAAACTTCTGCATCCCCTATTGCTATGCCACTGGGTCCCACGCCCATTTTGGAAACAGCCAGTGGAAATGTGCCTTGAGTCAGGATGCAGGTAGGACCCTTCTTACCCAACAAAGCAACTGCCAACAGGAAGTCCATACGGAGCGTCTTAGCCTGCCCTACTCCACAAGAAACGGCGAGTGGCATTCCGAACACACACCATGGACTAGAAGACCAGCTGCAGAAACAGAAGGCAAAGGTGAAAACCAACTGGTTCCCACCTTATCTTGCTTCCTGCATAGGCTAAGACAGGAAGCAGAAATGATCACATGACTGTGACCAGCCAATTAAAGAATACCAAATCCATCACATTGCTTCTCCATGATTTCTCCAGGAAGGGAATATCCGTGAAATGCAGGGATCACCTCTGTTAGTGGTTCTGTTTTCTTGCCAGAAAAGTAATTGTTTTCTCGTTACGGTGACTGCTCTGTTTGTTCTCTGTTTTCCTGTTAGCTGCCAGCCCCCCGATATCGTCGTCTGGCCACAGGAGGTGGAGCAGGTTAGCAGAATGGCTCAGCTCTGCTATGCGCAGAATGTTCCCATCATCCCTTTTGGCACAGGAACGGGACTGGAAGGTGGGGTCAGCGCAATGATGGTATGCAATATTATTATTAGTCATTGGATTTATATAGCGCTAACATATTACGCAGCGCTGTACAATACATAAGATTACAGACAATGATAACAACACAATACAAGTAATCTATATATATAAAATTGTATGAATGTATGTATGTATGTATGTGTGTATGTGTGTGTGTGTGTATGTGCCGCGAACACTCGAAAACGCTGTGACCGATTTGAATGAAACTTGGTATACAGATCCCTTACTACCTGGGATGATATGTTCTGGGGGTCTCGCATTCCCCCTGCACACCTGGGCGGAGCTACAAAGAGCCAATCAGATTTCACCCATTCATGTTAATGGAAAAAATGGAAAAGGCTGCCATTCTCACAGTAGCCAGAGTCCCCATAATTGGCACAGTTAGGGCTACTCAATGGCCCCCAGATTTCCCATCGGATAGACCGCTCTTTGAACAAATCTGATCACAGAGTGATCTATTAGCTGCCCACAGATCTACCCTAACCCTACAAATCTACCATACCAGCTCCGCCATCTGCCGGGCTCCCCCAGGTCTCCCCCAAGTATTGTGTACCCCCATCTAGCCTGTGGTGAGAGTGGATGCGGAGCAGCTCATCTTGTTTTCATCACCGCCAGGCACCTGTACCATGTGACCTGACAGCACAGAACGTGACCTCATACATGACATCAGGTCACATGGTGCAGGCGCCCACAGAACGTGACCTCATACATGACATCAGGTCACATGGTGGCGCCCAGTGATGATGAAGAGAAGTGGCGGGACACAGGAGGAGCGTGGCAGCAGACAGGTGAGCTAAGCACGGCTTCTACACTCACCAGGGGGCGGGGCAGAACACATTACACATGGGGGAGACCAGCTGGGGTTCCGTCAGGTCACATGGTACAGGCGCCCAGCGGTGATGAAGAGAAGTAGCGGGACACAGGAGGAGCGTGGCAGCAGACAGGTGAGCTAAGCACGGCTTCCACACTCACCAGGGGGCGGGGCAGAACACGTTACACACAGGGGAGAGCAGCTGCGGTTCCGTCAGGTCACATGGTACAGGCGCCCAGTGATGATGAAGAGAAGAAGCGGGACATGGGAGGAGTGTGGCAGCAGACAGGTGAGCTAAGCACGGCTTCCACACTCATCAGGGGGCGGGGCAGAACACATTACACACGAGGGAGACCAGCTGGGGTTCCGTCAGGTCACATGGTACAGGCGCCCAGTGATGATGAATAGAAGTGGCGGGACACAGGAGGAGCGTGGCAGCAGACAGGTGAGCTAAGCACGGCTTCTACACTCACCAGGGGGCGGGGCAGAACACATTACACATGGGGGAGACCAGCTGGGGTTCCGTCAGGTCACATGGTACAGGCGCCCAGCGGTGATGAAGAGAAGAGGCCGGACACAGGAGGAGCGTGGCAGCGGACAGATGAGCTAAGCACGGCTTCCACACTCACCAGGGGGGCGGGGCAGAACACATTACACACAGGGGAGAGCAGCTGGGGTTCCGTCAGGTCACATGGTACAGGCCCCCAGTGGTGATGAAGAGAACTGGCAGAATACAGGAGGAGCGCGGCAGCAGACAGGTGAGCTAGGCACGGCTTCCACACTCACCAGGGGGCAGGGGCAGAACACATTACACATGGGGAGACCAGCTGGGGTTCCGTCAGGTCCCATGGTACCGGCGCCCAGTGGTGATAAAGAGACGACGCGGGACACGGGAGGAGTACAGGTGAGCTAAGCACGGCTTCCACACTCACCATGGGGCGGGGCAGAACACATTACACACGGGGGGGGGGGAGACCAGCTGGGGTTCCGTCAGGTCACATGGTACAGGCGCCCAGTGATGATGAAGAGAAGACGCGGGACATGGGAGGAGCGTGGCAGCAGACAGGTGAGATAAGCACGGCTTCCACACTCACCAGGTTGCGGGGCAGAACACATTACACATGGGGGAGAGCTGCTGCGGTTCCGTCAGGTCACATGGTACAGGCGCCCAGCGGTGATGAAGAGAAGAGGCTGGACAAGGGAGGAGCGTGGCAGCATACAGATGAGCTAAGCACGGCTTCCACACTCACCAGGGGGCGGGGCAGAACACGTTACACACGGTGGAGACCAGCTGGGGTTCCGTCAGGTCACATGGTACAGGCGCCCAGCGGTGATGAAGAGAAGAAGCGGGACACGGGAGGAGCGTGGCAGCGGACAGGTGAGCTAAGCACGGCTTCCACACTCACCAGGGGCGAGGCAGAACATATTACACACGGGGAGACCAGCTGGGGTTCCATCAGGTCACATGGTACCGGCGCCCAGCGGTGATGAAGAGAAGTGGCAGGACAAGGGAGGAGTGCGCCAGCAGACAAGTGAGCTAAGCACGGCTTCCACACTCACCAGGGGGCGGGGCAGAACACATTACACATGGGTCAGACCAGCTGGGGTTCCGTCAGGTCACATGGTACAGGCGCCCAGTGATGATGAAGAGAAGAAGCGGGACACGGGAGGAGCGTGGCAGCGGACAGGTGAGCTAAGCACGGCTTCCACACTCACCAAGGGGCGAGGCAGAACACATTACACATGGGTCAGACCAGCTGGGGTTCCGTCAGGTCACATGGTACCGGCGCCCAGCGGTGATGAAGAGAAGAAGCGGGACATGGGAGGAGCGTGGCAGCATACAGGTGAGCTAAGCACGGCTTCCACACTCACCAGGGGGCGGGGCAGAACACAAACACGGGGAGACCAGCTGGGGTTCCATCAGGTCCTTCACTTGTCAGGAAATTAAACATCGCTATTGCCACACACCCGACCGAGTCCAAGTGACCGGAAATCGATTTAAATTACGATTGGGCATCAACTTTTATGATCCAATCTGTCAGATATCAATGCTGCACATTGCGTAATGTATAACCCCCCTAACACCTCTATCTCTCGCCAGGGAGGCGTCTGCTTTAATATGACCCGTATGGACAGGATTCTCAACCTGAACGCAGAGGATTTCTATGTCACCGTAGAGCCTGGAGTCACTCGCAAATCTCTCAATTCCTACCTGCGGGACAGCGGCCTCTGGTTCCCTGTCGGTAAGATCTTGGGAGTGATTTAAAGCCTCTCATTGGACATCCCTAGTTGGAAGGGACCAATCACCTCTTTCCACTGCACATCTGTGCTGAATATAGCACCATCACTATGCCACCAATGAAGGTTTGTGGGAAAAATAACAAGGGAGGTGGAGGAGTTATCGGAAGAGCGCTCTCCCGGGCCCCTCTCCTGAACCGGGTCCCATAATGAGTGTTATGGCTGCTGCGGTTAATTTTCCGTTCACAAACGCGAACTTCCGCAAATGTTCATGAACAGGCAAATCTCCATAGACTTCAATGGGCAGGTAAATTTTAAAACCTACAAAGACTGTTTCTGGCCACAAAGGTGATGGAAAAGTTGTTTCAAGGGGTCCAACGCCTGGACAGGGGCATGCCGGAGGGGGGCCCATGCCAAAAGTCTCTCCAAAAATTACAGGGATGACGCAGAGTTGGGTTTTAATCCCTAATGGGCAGAAGTCACAGTACATTCCTACATTTGAGGTAAAGGGCTGCTTTTAAATGTCCAGAGTGGTAATGTAAGGGTTGTGCCTGCTTTACACTAACAGACCAAATGTGTGGAACGCACACAATTAACTAATATCACTGGAGGTGGACACAGGTGTGGGTCAGTACCAGTGTGTTGTCTGTGCACAGACACTGAGAATATGCTGCAACAGTTCAAACACAATTTAGTGATAATAACAGAGGCTCTGGAGCACTATTGTGCTTGTAGTGGGCACTGGGCACAATGGTGGCTGGCTGTGGGCTGTGCAGTGTCACACACACACAAAAACAACAACAACAAAAACTGGAGAAGGATGGAGTAGCCCCCAGAAGGGCTGTTTGGGGTGATTAAACAGCAATCAGTCAATGAGGATCAAAATAAACAACCCTAGCTAACGCTTTCCTTATCTCCAGCAAGCTCTGTCCCTTAAGGTAGCCATTCACTGGTCGATTTGCCATCAGATTCGACCAACAGATAGATCCCTCTCTGATAGAATCTGATCAGAGAGGGATCGTATGGCTGCCTTTACTGCAAACAGATTGTGAATCGATTTCAGCATGAAACCGACCACAATCTGTGGTGCTGGTGGTGCTGCTGCTGCCCGCCAGCTATACATTACCTGATCCGGCCGGCGCGACTCCCCCGGTCTCCGCTGTCTTCTTCTCTGTGCTGGTTTTTGGTCCGGCTGGCTTCACAGAACTTCCTGTCCAGGGGAAGTTTAAACAGTAGAGGGCGCTCTACTGTTTAAACTTTCTGCCGGGACAGGAAGTTCAGTGAAGCTGCAGCCCTGGAGCGGAGAAGAAGACAGCGGAGACCGGGGGAGTCGTGCCGGCCGGAACAGGTAATGTATCTTCGCTGTATTGCGTTGGTCGTCGGGCATTTGAACGCCGCTATCGACGCACTCCTGACCCGCCGTCGACTGAGAAAAATCTGCCGCACGGATGGATCGATGGGAATGATTGATTTCGGACGGAAATTGATCGTTCTGTCAGCGTTTGAGCGACGATTTCACAGCAGATTCGATCACAGTAATCGAATCTGCTGTATATCGGTAGGAGAATCGTTAGGTGTATGGGCCCCTTTACTCTCTATTCCAGCCAAAGACAGACTGGAACATGGCGGGCACTGATGCATTTTTAGAGGGGACAGGGCGGTCCGTGAGGGAGTGCAGGCTGATTGACTGCCATGTGCCTGCTGACTGTGATGTAAGGGGTCAATGTTTAACCCAATGATGATGTATGGGGGCGGGTCAAATAGCGCATTGAGTGGGAATACCCGATCTTCGCCGAATACTGTTCGCCGGCGAAGCATTCAGGCCATCTCTACCTGAGATCAGAATGATCCTCTTGTCTATTGATGCCTAATGATGGGAAGAATGTAGGACTTCAAAGAAAATATCAATTTGTCCTCTTAGATCCAGGAGCGGACGCCTCTCTCTGTGGCATGGCTGCCACCAGCGCCTCCGGTACCAACGCCGTGCGCTATGGCACAATGCGCGACAACGTCATCAATATGGAGGTGGTTCTGCCTGATGGACGCGTGCTGGACACGGCGGGCAAGGACAGAAGATTCCGGTATGTGTCCTATATGACGAGGCTACATTATCCAAACATTTGTATAGTACTTTTCTCTTGTCGGATTCAAGAGGCCACCCTGCAGTGTTAGGGAGTCTTGCCTAAGGACTCCTTACTGAATAGGTACTGACCAGGATTCGAAACTCTGGTCTCCCATGACAAAGGCGGTGTCCTTAACCAGTACACTAGCCAGCCACTGTAAATAATGTGTGTTGGGTGTCCAATATGTAGGTAGACTCAGGGCGGATAATTTATCCACATATTAGATATCTAAGGTAGGGCCCACGGGCCCGGGGTCCCCTCCGGCGCAGGATGTCTATGGTGCCTACGCGGGTGTCTCTCAGAGTCGCACTGACATCATTCCGACTGTATTGCGCAGGCGTAGTAGGCCTGCGCTGTACAGTCCGGATGACGTCAGCGCGACCAGTGAGCTGCATGCTGGAGCGCAGAAGAAGCCGACCAGGAAGCCGACCTGGCGAGGTCAGCATCTCCACCGGAGGGGACCGGGAGCCACCGGAGCTGCGGCGAGGGCACAGGAGGGCTGCTAGGGGATGGAGGAAGCCCCAGGTAGGTGTATTTTTTATTTTGAAATTGCTCGGACCTTCCCTTTAAGCTGAGGGCGGGACATTTAGTGACATGGTATTGGGAGTGAAATGAAGCAGAGCACTGGGACATTGTGCTTCACAGTTACTGAAATATTCTCCTGGTTTTCTGCTGCAGAAAGACGTCAGCGGGCTACAACCTCACCAGCATGTTTGTGGGCTCGGAGGGTACGCTGGGCATCATCACCAAAGCCACCCTGCGCCTGCACGGGGTGCCAGAGGCAACGATGGCAGCCGTGTGTGCTTTTCCCAGCGTCCAGGCCGCAGTGGACAGTACAGTACAGATCCTGCAGTGTGGAGTCCCCATTGCCCGAATCGGTGAGGTCTGATAGTGTATGATGTATAGGAGACCTAATAATGTGTCATGTGATGTATAAAAGCATTGTGCCATGCAATGAATGAGATCTGATTGAGAGAATGAAATGAAGACCCCACTTATTATCTACAGGTAGTCCCCAGTTAACAAACCAGATAGGGACTGTAGGTTCGTTCTTAACCTGAATCCGTTTTCAAGTCGGAACGCTGTGCCTTCTCTGTCCCGTGCTTGCAGTGTGTCATCTCTGCCCCCTCTGTGTCTCCATTGTGCCTCTTCTGGCCCCTAAAGCAGAGTATGCGCAGCGGAAGCCACTACAAGTCTCACCGCATCCATGGCAGCTCCAGGCCAATCAGCGACATCCTCTTTCCCTTCACCATTCCTTCCAGCGGCTTCACTAGTAGCGTCACGTAATGACGCAATCAGAAGGAGCTGCGGGGGCTATTTTTTATTGCATCATTACGCAACACTAGGGAAGCCGCTGGGAGGAATGCTGAGGGGAGAGAGGACGCCACTGATTGGCCCGGAGCCGCCATGGATGAGGTGAGACTTGTAGTAGCTGCTGCTGCGCATACTCTGCTTTAGGAAAGGGGGCACAAGAGGTAGTCCCCGGGCTGCGTGACGTCATCACGGCGGGTCGGTGGGCATTCGTATCAGCGGGTCGTTCGTAAGTCGGGGACTACCTGTATAATGGTTACGTTACTGCTGATTAATGCAGATCATTAAAAAGAACCTGATAATTCATACCTACCTAAAGAGAGGGAACCTATAGAGACAGCTTCCCTCGGCATGGTCCTGCCACTCTCTGGTGCTCATCTGGCATGAGGGCGTCCATGTTTAAGCCGCGTTGGGGCTGCTTGTGCACAGGGCGACTCCAGCTCACTGTGCATGCGCGGCTGTACTCCAGCTTGTGGCCCCGATCACCATCAAGCCCTTGTCGGTAATGTTTGGAGGGTCTGCGAGGGGTAACGGGGGCCCAGAGGATGCCGTGGGAAGCCTGATTAGGCTCCAGAGATTTCCCTCTTATAAAGTATGTGGTTTTGTACCTGCGATTCGGTTTGCGTACACTTTAAAGCCTAAAGTTATGTACACATGCTATACGAAAGTTATTTCAAACGTCCAATCCACAGATTTCGTCATTTTAAACGACAATGGTTGTAAAAAATATAGCCAACGACAACAATGAGCAGGGCAGCAGGGCCGGATTTACCATAAGGCAGTGTAGGCACATGCCTACAGGCGCCTGATAATGGAAAGGCGGCTCACTTCCCTCCCCTTGTGCCTCCCCCTCCTTCCCTATGAAGAGTCCTGACTCCTGATAAGCGTGTATATGAGAGGTTACTAACCCAGCTCTCGGCATTCCACTGACGAGATCTCCCTTCAGTCAGGGCCACCTCTAGATACTTAATATTGAGGGTACTTCTGACTAACTAATATGAAGGGACATCTGTAGATACTTATGACAGGCAAGGGAAGTAAAGGAGAAATAACAACTGGGACAGCCAGCACACTTGTGGTGCGGTTCGGTGGGGGTTTGTAGGGTCATGGAGGGCGGAGTCTAGGGTGCCAGGACATCTGTGCCTATAGGCTCCTGTGATGTAAATCTGGGCCTGCATGCATGGAGGGCGGAGTCTACGGTGCCGGGACATCTGTGCCTGTAGGCTCCTGTGATGTAAATCCAGGCCTGCATGCATGGAGGGCGGAGTCTAGGGTGCCAGGACATCTGTGCCTATAGGCTCCTGTGATGTAAATCTGGGCCTGCATGCATGGAGGGCGGAGTCTAGGGTGCCAGGACATCTGTGCCTATAGGCTCCTGTCAGGTAAATCCAGGCCTGCATGCATGGAGGGCGGAGTCTAGGGTGCCAGGACATCTGTGCCTATAGGCTCCTGTAAGGTAGATCCAGACCTGACAATGGGTCTGTCAGGCAAGTTGAGCGTCACAATATCAAGTGCTGTTACCACCACACACCCAATCGAGCATCAACTTTCCATCGATAAGATTGGTCAGTCGATTGGCCCGTGAAATCGGCTGATGTGTGGGCAGCTTTACAGTTTCTTGAGATTACTTAACCACTTGCCGACCAGGGGAATTTTCACTGATCGGTGCTGCGTGGGCTCTACAGCCCGCAGCACCGATCAGCAGTGCAGCAGGGCGATCAGACTACCCCCCTTTTTTCCCCACTAGGGGGATGTCCTGCTGGGGGGGTCTGATCGCCGCCGGCCATTAGTGGGTAGCGGGGGGGGGGGCTCCTCAAAGCCCCCCTCCGCAGCGTTTTGTGCGCTCCCTCCCTCCCCTTACCTCCCTCTCCCTTGCTGGGCTGCGCAGGACGGATAACCGACTCCTGCGCATTGTGGGATAGGCTTCAGCCTATCATATGGCGGCGATCCCCGGCCAATCAGAGGCCGGGGATCGCCGATCTGACTTACGGCGCTGCTGCGCAGCAGCGCCGTATGATGTAAACAGCGGGGATTTCTTCCCCGCCTGTTTACATTTTGCCGGCGAGCCGCTATCGGCGGCTCTCCGGCTGTTCACGGAGACACCCTCCGTGAACTGACATGGAAAGGCCGCTCGATCGAGCGGCCGTTTCCATGGTAACCCGCAGACGACCAGTTTACACCACTCGGCGTTAGCTGGTCGTCAAGAGGTTAAAGAGGAACTCCAGTGAAAATAACGTCATGCACAAAAGTGCTTAATTTTTGCAATAATTATGTATTAATAATTTAGTCAGTGTTTGCTCATTGTAAAATCTTTCCTCTCCCTGATTTACATTCTGACATTTATCACATGGTGACATTTTTACTGCTGGCAGGTGATGTCACTGGAAGGAGATGCTGCTTGCTGTTTTGGCAGTTGGAGACAGCTGTTATTTCCCACAGTGCAACAAGGCTCCCTCAGTGTAATGTCAGCACCATGGTCCTGACATCACACTGTGGGAGGGGTTTCACCACAATATCAGCCATACAGAGTCCCCTGATGGTCTGTTTGTGAATAGGAAAAGATTTCTCCTGGGAAAGGGGGTGTCAGCTACTGATTGGGATGAAGTTCAATTCCTGGTTTCTCTTTAAAAACATAACAAACTTGATAATAAAGATATAATATTTTTGACAGTTGTGTTTATTCAATACCAATCTACATAGAGTAAATACATCCCTTTGTCTATCAGAAAGGAAGTTTTATTTTAGGCTGAGCCTGGGGTAATGGCGGTTTGTTAAAATCCGCCAGGGTGCAGCAAATACCTTTTTTTTATTTTTATTTTTTTTATGTAGCGAGACAATGTCTCGCTACATGATAGCCGCTGCTGAGCGGCATCCCCCTAGCCCCTCCGATCGCCGCCGGCGAACGGAGATCAAGAGATCCCGTTCAAAGAACGGGATCTCTTGGAGGGCTTCCCCCGTCGCCATGGCGACGGGGTGGGATGACGTCATCGACGTCGTGACGTCAAAGGGGAATCCAATCCACCCCACAGCGCTGCCTGGCACTGATTGGCCAGGCAGCGCACGGGGTCTGGGGGGGGGGGGGGGGGCTGCGGCGACGGGTATAGTGGCAGATCGGCGGCGGCGATTGGAGGTTACACGCAGCTAGCAAAGTGCTAGCTGCGTGTAACAAAAAAAAAATTATGCAAATCGGCCCAGCGGGGCCTGAGCGGTGCCTCCCGGCGGCATAGCCCGAGCTCAGCTCGGGCTTACCGCCAGGGAGGCTAATGCTCTTACCATGAATATACATTAGCACTTATTTCACATGTAAATGTGTGCTGTCCCTGCAGAGTTTCTTGATGACGTCATGATTGACGCGTGCAATAAGTATAGCGGTCTGAATTACGTTGTCTCACCTACGCTTTTCCTGGAGTTCCATGGGACGGAGGCTGCTGTGAAGGAGCAAGTCCAGCAGACAGGTAGGTTGGCACCATCTACCCATTGTATATCCCCAGTGTACACCCTGACCCCTGCTCACAGTCTGGACATACAAGACAATGCATACACCCACCGTACATCCCAGCGCTGGGCCACAGTCTGGACATACAGGACAATGCATACACCCACCGTACATCCCAGCTCTGGACCACAGTCTGGACATACAAGACAATGCATACACCCACCGTACATCCCAGCTCTGGACCACAGTCTGAACATACAGGACAATGTATACACCCACCGTACATCCCAGCGCTGGACCACAGTCTGGACATACAAGACAATGCATACACCCACCGTACATCCCAGCGCTGGACCACAGTCTGGACATACAAGACAATGTATACACCCACCGTACATCCCAGCGCTGGACCACAGTCTGGACATACAAGACAATGCATACACCCACCGTACATCCCAGCGCTGGGCCACAGTCTGGACATACAGGACAAAGCATACACCCACCGTACATCCCAGCTCTGGACCACAGTCTGGACATACAAGACAATGCATACACCCACCGTACATCCCAGCTCTGGACCACAGTCTGGACATACAAGACAAAGCATACACCCACCGTACAGACCACAGTCTGGACATACACAGTGCACATCCCGCCTCAATCACCGCTGTACATCTGCAGCTGATCTCCAGGTGCCCTGTCTCTCTCCACGGCGCTGCATCCTCTCTGCTGCCGCACCGTAGCCAGTCTGTCCGGGACCCACCACCGCTGCCCTCTGGCTCCAAGACAACAGGAGCCCGCACAGCCACCTCCAGCAGGCCCGACCACGTGCAACCCACGTGGCCTCTCACAAAGACCGATCTGCCGCCGCCGGCTCTAAGAGCGGCAGAACCCCCCTGTGACCAGGCGGATCCTCCATCTCCACGGGTCCCTCGGCATGCAGGGCATGTGGCACCCAGTCTCCATCACCAGAGCCCCCTGAGCACGGGCCAGTGCCGACATCTTGGAGAGCAGGCTTTCGTTCTGCCAACCGATGTCCCTTTGGTCTCCCTCCTCAACTCTGCAGCTGCTGTTTTTGAGGGCTGCTCACACACTGCCTCTGGGGCTGTAACACTTAAAGGGCCCTTTCCCAACCCTGCCTGCACTTATGCTGTCCCAGCACTGTTCCACCTTGTGCTCCTGGGCTGTGACTCTGAGCTCCTGCCCTGGGACCTGTGCTGCTGCTCTGGGACACTGTGCCCCTGTTGTTGTGTACTGTGCCTCTGCTCTGAGACCTGTGCTTCTGTTTTTAGGACTTGTGCTCCTGCCCTGGGACCTTAGGGTCTTGTCACCGTCTGACTGACTGGGTCATCCCGCTGCGGGGGTACTCTCTCATCCGCTGTGCCCCAACCCAATCCCCTTGGTTGCTGTAACTGCCTCAGTGCAGTGTATTGCACCCTGTTCCTCCTGGCCCTCACCGCACACCACGTTTCTGCTATCTGTTCAAGTGGATACCCCCCGGGTCGTGGTACCATGGCCAGGGGGATGCCACTCTCCTCATCCCCGCGGAGCATCACCACCTACTCCAGAACAGAGCTCACTCTGTGGGAATCCCACCCCGACAACAGGTCGGAAGGATCATCTCTGTGGGACACAGTCTGGGCCCACATCAGCCACCTCACCAGCAACGCCAGGTGGCAACCCAGGAAGCATCGCTACAGAGGGAAGAGGGCGGGCGCGCTGGCAAGGCTTAAAAGGAAGGGCCTGCGTTCCCCCATCCCAGCTATCCTTCTAGCGAAGGTCCGCTCTCTCCCGAACAAGCTGGACGAGCTGCTCATCTTACTTGGAAGAAAACACTTAGCTGGCGGTAACACCCCAGTTCTCCGCTTCACGTCCGAGACCTGGCTAAATGCTCACATCCCCGACAGCTCCCTTCTCCTTCCAGGATACGACCTCTTCCGTGCGGACCGCGACCAGCTCCTCTCCGGAAAAAAGAGGGGGAGTGGCATCTGCTTCTTCACCAATACTGCCTGGTGCACAAACTCATCTGTCCTGGACAGGCACTGTTCCCCAGACATAGAGCTCCTCATCATCAACTGCAGGCCTGTGTACTCACCCAGAGAGTTCTCATCCTACGCTCTCGTAGGGGTTTACATCCCTCCAGATGCTGACACCAAGGCTGCACTGCGCACGCTCAGCGACATAATCCACAGGTGGGAGGCAGCCCTCCCGGACTCCCTCTTCATCATCCTGGGGAACTTTAAGGGCCCGTTTCCACTAGGGCGGTTTCGCCGGCGATTCTGCAGAGATTCCCCGCACATGATTCGCACGGGGAAACTCTGCCATAGGGGATGACGACGCCGCGGCGGAATCGCTTGCGGGAGCGATTCGCCCGGAACCCCCCGCAGAATTCGCCGCGGAGGCTGCGAATCCCATAGCCGTGCATGGCACGGCTCATGGGATTCGCCTGCGATCCTGCCCACCCGCTCAGTGCGGCGTGCGTCTGCGAGACGCACGCCGCACTAGTGGAGACGAGCCCTAACAGAGCTAACCTTCGCCTGGAACTGGCACGTTACAGACAGCACATCACATGCCACACCAGACAGAAGAACACCCTGGACCACTGTTACACTGTACTCAAGGATGCCTACAAATCGGCTCGCTGAGCTGCTCTGGGCAACTCCGACCACTGCCTAATCAACCTGATCCCCACCTATAGGAGGCAGCTGGAGACCACCAAGCCTGCCCGCAGGATGGCTAAAAGATGGACAGAGGAGGCCAAGTCTGAGCTTCAGGACTGCTTTGAGAGCACAGACTGGTCAGCCCTGGAGGCACCTTGCCTGGAAAATTGGGCAGAGATTGTCACCTCCTACATTAGCTTCTGTGAAGAGACCTGCATCCCCACAAAGACCTTCAAAGTCTTCCCCAATAATAAGCCATGGTTCAATGGCAAACTGCTCAGGCTTCGTTTAATCAAGGAGGAAGCACACAGATCTGGTTCCTCGGAGGAGTTCAGAGCAGCCAGAAACACCCTCAATCGAGAAATAAAGGAAGCTAAACGGGCGTACTCGAACAAGCTGAGCCTCAACCTCCGCTCCAACAACCCACGAGAAGTCTGGAAAGGCCTCAAAGCAGCCGCCAATTTCAAACCCCCCCCCCCCAGCACGCACCTCCTAGCGTGGAACTCGCGGAGGAACTCAACAAGTTCTACTGCCGCTTTGAGGCAGATCCGGTACCCCCCCCCCCCCCGGGGTCCTGGCCCTCACACCACTGGCCTTCCCCCAGCCTGCCTGCACCAATGCTGCGCCTATCACGCTCCAGGAGGCGGACGTTCTAAAACAGCTCTGGAAGCTAAACCCCAGAAAGGCCTCAGGCCCGGATGGAGTGTCATCAATATGCCTGAGAACCTGAGTCCATCCTCTGCTCCTCCATTGTCATCTGGTACGCAGGCGCTACCGCAGGTGACAGGATGAAACTTCAAAGAGTCATCAACACTGCGGAGAGGATCATTGGGTCACCTCTGCCACCCCTGGACCTCCTACACACCAACCGTTTGCGGGGAAGGGCGTATAAGATACTGAACGACCCCTCACATCCCGGCTGGCGCTACTTCAACCGCTTACCCTCTGGCAGCCGCCTCAGGACTTGTCTCACCAAAACCACAAGGCACAGGAATTCTTTCTTCCCTCAGGCGGTCCTTCTCTTGAACTCACTCACCCTCCCATATGCGAACCCCTAAGGACATGGTCCAGCCCCGATGCCCCGTTTTAGTGCAATGTTATCCCCACTATGTTTGTATGTATTGATGCTTGCTTGTACTGTCTGTTCTCTACTCTCTTTGTCTCTGCCATGTAACCACAAGAAATTCCGGGTGTGACACGGTCGCACTTGGCGAATAAAGTTTTCTGATTCTGATTCACATGGCTGATCTAGGATTAGGCAATCTAGGCAATTGGCAAGGGCACCCGCTTCTCCTGCGTAGACCCACATCCGACTGACGGAAGTGATAGGACCCGGTTCACGAAGCTGCGGGCAGCTGAGGACGGCGGCGTGGGAGCGATCCAGGCAGAGGGGGCTGGAGGAAGCCCCAGGTATGTATGAAAGATTTTTACTTTGTTCAGTCCCTTTGAAGCTGCCAGCAGTGGCCCTGCAGACACCGTGTATGCCCAAGTCCTCACGGGCTGCACAACCGTTAGTCTTTATCACCCACACAGAGTTTTTGTGATCATTCTGAGTGACAATAAGAAACAAACAATGACAGCTGCTGACAGATGTCATGCAGTATTAAATTGTGCCAATCAAAAACATTTCCTGACCATTCTGATTGGTCCACCTTCAAGAACATACAATTTCATTTGCATGAAAGCCAGACTAACTTGCATCTCATGAACATCTTTACACACACACACACACCTACACCTACACACCTTTTTTTCTGGCGTTATTCAGACACATCTGCAACAGGCAACTAGTGTTGCTTAAAGGGAAATAAATATGGCAGCCTCCATATCACTCTCACCTCGGGTTCACTTTAAAACCAGTATGGGTATTGCCAGGTCAAGCGGACATATTTGATTGTTTCAGGTGACGTTTTTCTGGCAGCGACGGTTCATGGATGCTAGGGTCACACTTATATGTACAGTTTTTTCAGTAAGGCTCTTTTTACGGCAGTGATGGGATATAAAATACAGTAACTACAGTAAATGCAGCTGATCAGCTCTCGTCCTTGGTGTGTATGTGGGGCAGTCAGTATAGTGATAGAAGATCTCTTACTCCTTGCCAAGCTCTGCCAATCTTCTCTTTTTGTACAGAGGAAATAACAGGGCTAAACGGCGGCTCTGACTTCACCTGGGCCCAAGACCAGGAACAGCGAAACCAGCTGTGGACTGCCCGGCACAATGCCTGGTATGCCAGCCTTGCCCTGCGCCCCGGGTGTCGGGTAAGTGCCCACTGTACTTGTATTTACAGAGTGCCACCATCATTCTGTCTTCTTAACCACTTCAACCCGCAGGTGTTTTCACCCCCTAGGACAGAAGCAATTTTCCCCTGTCAGGACTCAGCAGGCCTTTCATTCATTCATTCGCCAATAACTTTATTACTACTTATCACAATGAAATGATCTATATCTTGGGTTTTTTTTTCCACCAATTAGGCTTTCTTTTGGTGGTGCATTTCACTAAGAGTTATTTTATTCTAAATGCATTTTAAAGAGACACTGAAGTGAAAAAAATGATGATATTATGATTTGTATGTGTAGTACAGCTAAGAAATAAAACATTAAGATCAGATATATCAGTCTAATTGTTTCCAGTACAGGAAGAGTTAAGAAACTCTAGTTGTTATCTCTATGCAAAAAAGCCATTAATCTCTACGACTTTCAAAGTCCTGGAGAGGGCTGTTATCTGACTTTTATTATCTCAACTGTAAGTGAACTAATTACTTTTTCTCTGCCAGAGGAGAGGTCATTAGTTCACAGACTGCTCTGAAAGAATCATTTTGAATGCAGAGTGTTGTGTAATCTGCACATATTAGAGAATGATGCAATGTTAGAAAAAACACTGTATACCTGAAAATAAAAATATGAGGATATTTTCTTTGCTGCTAATCTTCTAGTAATTATTCATAGTACACAACCAATTCACTATATCATATATTTTTTTTCGCTTCAGTGTCTCTTTAATGGGAATAATAAGAAAAAAATTGTCAAAATTCTTTATTTCTTAGTTTTCAACCATTATAGTTTTAAAATAAAATGTTCTACTGTGCATAAAACCCACACACTTTATTTGCCCATTTGTCCCGGTTATTGCAACGTTTAAAATATTTCCCTAATACAATGTATGGCGCCAATATTTTATTTTGAAATAAAGGTGCATTTTTTCAGTTTTGCGTCCATCACTATTTACAAGCCCATATAGGCAAAAGATAACAGTAATATACCCTCACAGCATACATATTAAAAAGTTTAGTCCCTAAGGTAACTATTTATTTAAAACTGTGATTTTTACACAGGTGGTTTTTTGTTTTGTTTTTTTTGCTACAGGGGAGGCTTTATTAAATGTGTAATGTGTGATTTTTTTTTTTTACTACTTTAATTTTATTTTTTGGCCACTAGGTGGTGCTATGCCGCCTCCTGGAAGATACCAGGAATTTCTCGATTATTTTTTTTTTACATTTTGCGTTGTTCCGTTTTCATGAATCAAGATGCCTCGTGATTGGAGGCATGTTAATTCATTCACAGGTGATCTTTTGTCTTGGGGGAATATTCGCTTTCCTTCCGCACTCGATCCCCTGTAATAGCTGATGTCACCAGGAGTGTATTGCGCTTGCGCAGTCTGAAATTCCAGAAGTGAACCGGAGGCGGGTCCGGAGCATCGGTGAGTGGCTGCGCGGGCACAGGATGTCTGCGGGGGACCATTAGAAGCCCTGGGTAAGTTCAACTCATTTTCCCCCCACCCCCCTACAATATTCCTTTAAGGGAGCAACTGTGGTTTACCATGATGCTTCTCTCCCAAATATGCAAATTATCTCTTTATGGCCCTGAAGCCAGGCTTACATCCAGAACCTCTGGTGTTAAGACAAGACAAGACAAATAACATTTATATCTCAAAGCGTCAGAGCTGCAGCCACTTGGACGTGCTCTATAGGCAGTAGTAGTGTTAGGGAGACTTGCCTAAGGTCTCCTACTGAATAGGTGCTGGCTTACTGAACAGGCAGAGCCGGGATTCGAACCCTGGTCTCCTGTGTCAGAGGCAGAGCCCTTAACCATTACACCATCCAGCCATTAACCCACTGTAGCCCTATTCCCCCTCCCCCGCTTTGGCAATGCATGTATGAAGCTTGGTCATGCCAATAAAGCTATAATTTCTCATCAGTGAGGGTCACGCTGTAGTCTGGCTCAGTCTTGACTCAGACAGGAACTGCCACTTACATACCTGATGTTTAACTCTTTCAGGCAGAGTAAGAAAAAAAGGAACACAGCATAGTTATTTGTGTGCTTGGCACTATACATACACATGTCTATCTCATCATGTCACACGTCACCTCGGTTGTCCTTTAAGCTTGTGTCAAAAAGACCTCACATCAAAAGTACTGGTACATGCATGCCATTGTCCCACCTGAAGAGATGTCACACAGTAATGCAGACCAGTGGACTTGCCAAGGCTTAGGGTGATCTATACAGGGGACGTTATGCCAGAAGAAAGGAATATTAATACATTTGAAGCTGCTGGAGTTATAACAATTATAGTTTAGTAATGATAATTTAGCATTATCTCTCATAGGGTTATTCCACTGATGTGTGCGTCCCCATCTCCAAACTTCCCCAAATCATAATGGAGGCCAAAGAGGACATGATACAGAATCATCTTACAGGTGGGTTCTTCTACCTACATCACATGTGATAACTGTCTATTTCCAGTCTGTATAACTGCACAAGATACACCAGGCAAAGTGACCGCACACACACACCACCGTCATACAACCCGGCTACCGGACATGCTGTGTGATTGGTAATACAGTTATCACATGTGATTTACCTGTCTATATAACTGCACAAGATGTACCAGGAACAGTGACCGCATTCACACCACCGTCATACAACCCGGCTACCGGACATGCTGTGTGATAGGTAAATAACATGTGATAACTGTATTACCAGTCTATATAACTGCACAAGATGTACCAGGAACAGTGACCGCATTCACACCACCGTCATACAACTCGGCTACCGGACATGCTGTGTGATAGGTAAATAACATGTGATAACTGTATTACCAGTCTATATAACTGCACAAGATGTACCAGGAACAGTGACCGCATTCACACCACCGTCATACAACCCGGCTACCGGACATGCTGTGTGATAGGTAAGTAAAAACAAAATGGAATCAATCGCAAATCATTTAAAACCTGCATTTAAAGTGTAGGGGAACCTAATACAAAAAAGAAAATAAAACAGATGCTTACCTATGAAGAGGGTATCCTTTAGAACAGTGTTTCTCAAACCGGTGCATGTTTTGCAGGCAACCTCCCCTATGCACAGGTGGGGTAATTAGTGTCTCTCAGCTAAGTGGTTCCATGTAGCTGAGACACTGATTACTCCACCTGTGCAGAGGGGAGGTTGCCTGCAGAACATGCACCATTGGGGAGTGACGAGGACAGGTTTGAGAACCACTGTCTGGAGACCACCAATGCTGTGCATAGAGTGTGAGAGTGTGAGTGTGTGTATTTTTTTCCATAAGACACACCTAGTTTTAGAGGGCAAAAAGCCATGGTGCAGGGGCATCTTGTGGAACTGCTCCCCCTTGTACCTCTGGAGTCCCCCCCCCCCCTTGTGCTTTATGTCCCTAGTGTCCTACTTGCACCTCGTGTCTCCATTGGGTCCCCTTGTAACTTTTGTGTGCCCCTTGTCCCACTTATGTCCTGCTTGTGTCCCCCTTGGAACGGTGTCCCACCCTGTGAAGCTGCAGCGCATGTCTCATGGTAGGTATGCTGGTTCTGAGCACGACGAGAGCCAGGCAGCACACATTTCTTATACAGTCTTTCCCCTAAAGTAAGACATCCTCTAATTATAAGACCTAGCTGAAATTTCATTCATTTGTTTAATATAAGGCATCCTCCGACTATAAGACCTTCCCCAAACCCACATTACATCCCCAGCCGCATGTCTGTCCCAACTCCCAGCCTGTGTCTCGCTCCCCTGTTTTAAGTGCCCCCGGTGTGGCCGCTCTTTCCCGCCCCCTGTGCATGTTACATGTAACGGCAGCCAGCATGTCTTACTGTGTCTATGCTGCCCGGAGATCGCTGACATCCTTGCTTCTCCCTCTAGTAACTGGCGCTTGTGTAGATGACGTCATCATTACTAGAGGGAGAAGCAAGGACGTTGGCGATCTCCGGGCAGCATAGATACAGTAAGACACGCTGGCTGCCATTACATGTAACATGCACGGGGAGCGGGGGACACAGACAGGGGACAGAGCGGCCACACGGGGGGGGGGGGCACTTAAAACAGGGTGCGAGACACAGGCTAGGAGTTGGGACAGAGCTGCCACATGTCAGAAGGGGGGCAACACTTAATGCAGGGGAGCAGGGAGACAGGCTGGAGGCTGGACAGAGTGTCCACACAGGCGGCCAGCGTGGGGACACATCATGCAGTGCTAATCAGGCACTTGTCATGTCATTCTTGCACACAGCAGGTTTATCAACTGTGTGCAGGTATGACATGACAGATGCCTGATCGGCACTGTGACATTACAATGAGCAGCAAGCAGAGGCAGCCAGCATGGGTCATATCATGCAGTGCCCATATAAGACATCCCCTGAAAATAAGCCCTAGCACACTTCTTGGAGCAAAAATTAATATAAGACACTGTCTTATTTTCAGGGAAAGACGGGTATGTAAAATTCAAACTGGAAACTTACAAGTTTGTTAGCTCTGTCTGCTCCTGCTGCCCCGTCTGCTCTGCATGATTTCCCAGAGGCACCAAAGAAACTAAGAGGATACTAAACTGTCCTGCCTGTAGTTCAAACCTTGCACCCACTGAAAACATTTGCCGCATTATGAAGCATAAAATGCAATGGAGTCCTGAGCTGCCGAAATCCTATATAAGGCAAGAATGGGGCAACATGTCCCTTCGCACTATAGCAATTAGTCTCCTCAGTTTTCAAGTGTTGTTGAAAGAAGAGGTGATGTAGCAGAATGGTAAACCTGCCCCTGTGCTGTCTGCACTATTATCAATTAAAATGAGCCTGAGGCAGGGCAACACGTTCTATTTTACTTACCTGCGGTTCTTCCAGTCCCTCCCCCCCAAATGCATGCTGGGATTTGTAGTTTTATCACAGCTAGAGAGCGAAGGTTCCCTACCGCTGCAACAGGACCCTCGCCTTCCTCCCGAACCGTTGCTCCGCCCCTCTGAAAGATCACTGACTGCGCATGCACGGCCTTCTTCCCAAACTGTTGCTCCACCCCTCTGAAAGATCACTGACTGAGCATGCACGGCTTTGGCAGCAAGACTCCACAATGGCGTTCTGCGCATGCATAATCAAACGTTCAGGAACTATGCATGCAGAGAATGCGCCAGGCTATGGAAGTGCGATTGAGGAGGCAAGCGGGCGCACATTATTATTTAGTACTTGTATAGAGCCAACATCTTCCGCAGCGCTGTACAGAGTATATATAGTCTTGTCACTAACTGTCCCTCAGAGGAGCTCACAATCTAATCCCTACCATAGTCATATGCCTATGTATGCATCATGTAGTGTATGTATTGTAGTCTAGGGCCAATTTAGCGGGGAGCAAATTAAATTATTTTTATGTTTTTGGGATGTGGGGGGGAAACCGGGGTGCCCGGAGGAAACCGCTAGCGCTAACCACTATGCCTCCGTGCTGCCCATGCCCTGCACATGCTCAGTAGCCCACGACTGGTCCCATCAGCAAGCTTTCAGAGGGGCACAGCAGCACTATGGAGGGGATCGGGAGGAAAGTGAAGGTCCTGTTAGGCTACAGCGTGCTGGAACGGTTACATGATTTGTAAATCATCGCATTCTGTTTTTATTGACATTTTACACAGCGTCTCAGCGTCATTAGAAATGAGAATGTCTCACTGTCCGCATGTCACGCGTGCTGAGGATGTACAATGTTGTATTTCGGCAGGCCCGATAGCCGGCCACGTTGGCGATGGGAATTTCCACTGCATCATGATTCTGGACCTGAACGATGAAGAGGAGGTGCGGAGAGTAAAGGAATTCACTAACAGGCTGGCCAGGTAACCAATCACATGTCCTGCGCCCCCCAATCAGGTGCAAGTGCTGGCCAGGTAACCAATCACATGTCCTGCGCCCCCCCAATCAGGTGCTAGTGCTGGCCAGGTAACCAATCACATGTCCTGCACCCCCCAATCAGGTGCAAGTGCTGGCCAGGTAACCAATCACATGTCCTGCGCCCCCCAATCAGGTGCAAGTGCTGGCCAGGTAACCAATCACATGTCCTGCGCCCCCCCAATCAGGTGCAAGTGCTGGCCAGGTAACCAATCACATGTCCTGCGCCCCCCCAATCAGGTGCTAGTGCTGGCCAGGTAACCAATCACATGTCCTGCACCCCCCAATCAGGTGCTAGTGCGGTACTCCTAACCATTTCACCCCAGAGCGGTTTCTGCCCTAACGGACAAGAGCGATTTTCACCTTTCAGTGCTCATCCCTTTCATTTGCCAATAGCTTAATCACTACTAATCACAATGAAATTACCTATATCTTGTTTTTTTTCCACCACCAATTAGGCTTTATGGGGTTGAGATTTGTTTTCAGTCATTACTTTATTTTCTATACATTTTAAAGGGAAAAACAAGGGAAAAAAATGAAAAAATACAGTATTTCTCCAATTTCATCCCCTATAGTTTTAATATAAACACTGCTACCGGGCATAAAACCCACACAATTTATCCGCCTATTTGTCCTGGTTATCACAAGATTTTAATTTTGTCCCTAGTACAAAGTATGGTGACAATATATCATTTGGAAATAAAGGTGTATTTTTTCTATGGAGTTTTTTACCCCACTAATCTCACGTACACACTCGCGGGAGCACGCATGTGCAGACGCAAAGAGCCAGCAGCACTCTTTGACTTATAAAAACATCCTGGAGCTGTTAAGAGTCTCTATCAGGATGTTTTTATAAGTCTGATTGTCATTAAGTGGTTAAAGAGGATGAAGACTCTACATTGATAAAGAGCCCTTAATGTAAGTCTCTGTGTTAGAGCTCCAAGGATCGGCAGGTGTCAGCTGCAATAACTCACCCGCTCGCCCGTTAATCACTACAGGTCCGAAACTCCGCCCCATTGGCCAGAACACTTCAGCTATTTTTATCCGACAGTTCCAAAGTACTTGGGCCACCCCCACCTGCAGGAACGGATCTAGACCAAATTGCGCCTGGGGCAAGGACAGGTTTTGGCGCCTAAACTGCCATTCCCCATCCAAATTTTGCCGCCTTTTTAAGAATTCAACAAACTGCGCCTGGGGCAAGATACCCGCTCGCCCCCCCATAGATCCGTCCCTGCCCACCTGCATTGCCGCAGTCCAACCCCAGCACAGTAATCGTCTAGGTTTTACTGGAGCTAAGACAGTACAAGTAGGGGTGGCCACAGCTTTGGAACACTTTAAGAAAAAAAACAGCCATGGTGGTTTTGCCGATGGAGGGGGCTGAGCTTCAGACCAGTAATGATTTGCCGGTGAGCATGCAAATTATTCCTGCTGACAGCCACTGATCCTTGCAGCTCTCACACACTTAGGCTCCACAAGAAAAGAGAGCTGCAATCTTGCTTTCTGTTTAAATTTAAAATATGTGCAAACATAGGCAAATAAGTAATTTTTTTCCAGAGTAAAATGAGCCATAAATTACTTTTCTCCTATGTTGCTGTCACTTACAGTAGGTAGTAGAAATCTGACAGAATCGACAAGTTTTGGACTAGTCCATCTCTTCATAGGGGATTCTCAGCAAGGCTTTTATTCTTTATATATTCCCTAAAAAGGATTTAAAAAATGATGCTGGCCAGCTTCCCTGCATGCTACACAGTTCTTTGACAGTTGGACGGAGCAACTGCTATTCACGAAGTTCTTTTGTAAATAAATAAATCCCTGAGAATACCCTATGAAGAGATGGACTAGTCCAAAACCTGTCGTTTCTGTCAGATTTCTACTACCTACTGTAAGTGATAGCAACATAGGAGACAATACATTTATGGCTCATTTTACTCAGGAATAAAAAGGGACTTCTTATTTGTATATGTTTGCATATATTTAAAATTTTACAATTTTTCGCCATAGTGCCCCTTTAAAAGACTTTTGATGAGCGCGTGTATGAGCCTTTAAGCTTATACTACTCTCTCTGTCCTGCAGGAGGGCGCTAGCTCTGAACGGAACCTGCACCGGGGAACATGGGATTGGCATAGGAAAGCGTGCGTTACTGCGAGAGGAGGTCGGGGAGGTTGGAATCAGTGTCATGAAGGAAATCAAAGCAACTCTGGACCCGAAGAATCTTATGAATCCAGGAAAAGTGATATAATAGAGATGTTGACCGGCTCAGTTTGAGCAGTCCAACAAATGTACTGTATTCCCTAAAATTACTGTTGTGTTTCAGGAGTATTTCTCTTGTAAGGAGGAAACACAGAAAAACACATAAATCATCAATCAGGTGAGACATTTTTACTTCTTTGATTAGCTGGCCATGTTCACCCTGAACAGGAAGTGATGTCACCCTGAACAGGAAGTGATGAGATCACATGACCAGGGAACCAACAAACAACCCAAGTAACAAGCAGGCCTTTATAGGTGCCAGAGTCCAAACACTGATGTAATGTTGTGACTGTGTAATAAGCTGTGAAGTGAATGGAAAGTGATCATTAATATTCTCAATCCATTATTATCCAGATAGATCCACAGGTTCACTCCCTTGTTCATGCCTGAAGGTTTTAATGTTGAAATGTGAAAATATATAAACAATAGTTATGTGCTGATTGAAAAAATTGTGTAATTTTTTTTGCAAAAGGATCAATAAAATTGTAGAATTTTATCCTAATTTTATGTTTTGAATTTGTTTATTGCGGCATTAGCACTTATTTCGTTATTTTCTAAATAATTTAAAAACATTTGTCACATTTTTAATGTAAGATTTTTTTTTTGTAGTGACAGGCAGCCTATTGGGCCAATCAAAGGGCGGGGATAATGTCAATTGAACGCACTGGACTGGCCGGGGCTCAGGGCGGGTTCAGGGGAGCGGCCTTTACTTAGGAGCGCGAGTAAGTTAGCAGCGCACACTACGCTGCACTACCACAGCATAGCGTGCGCTGAGCTCTCACTCTTCTCATTAAGCTGCACTACTTTAGCAGCGCAGCTTAATTAATCATCCCCTGTGTGTCACAGAGTTGTGAATTGATCACCACCCATGGTAATCAGGGAGGGATCACCATCCTCTCACCTCATTAAAATTAGCATACGTAAACATTCTGTACATTACAGCAATACAGCTCATCAGTGCAAATCCTGCATCTTGTAATGCCTGGCAGATCTCCTGTTTTCTTTCAGCCACGATACCCCAATCTAGTGCTGTAGCTCTGAGCTCGGCCCACGGTCTTCACCTATAGACAAGCCCCCGCTTGAACAAGACACTGAATATGTCTCCTGACTTCGGTTGCCCCCAGGTCTTAACGTGCAAGTTATAGCAGCTGAGGTCGAGAAAACCAAAGTACCACCAGAGCAAGCAAGACTATGTAGCTGGGTGATATTAGGTAATAGAGTGGAATGCTCTTGTGGAGACGATTACGCAGATCACACCAGGAGCTATGAACAAGGGAGCAAGATTGCTCAGAGCGACCGCAGCTCTGAGCTTTCGATAACCACCACAATAAACAAGGTACAATGGTTGCTCAGTGCGACCGCAGCACTGAGCATCTGATGTCCACCACACTGAGTAACAAGGACTGACAACAGACAGACAGACAGACGGAATGCCTGCCAATCTAATTGCTGCCCCAGCGATAGCAAACATCCACACTGGCACGGACAAGTCAAACAAGTAGGAGCGTAACTAATAGCAACCGCAGCATATAGTTACGTCCACAGGAACAGGACCATCAGGGACAGACAGAAGGATTGTTTGCTATTGCTGGGGTAGCAATTAGATTGGCAAACATTCACACAGGTCCAGAAAGGACAAACAGGAAGGAACGTAACAAATAGCAACCACAGCTATAGTTACGTCCACAGGAACAGAACTAGCAGGAATACTACCAGTCACCAACATGGTGAAGGCAGTCTCCAAGCTATCAGGATAGGAAAAGACTTCACTGTACGCCCGCGGGTGCAGTGAACGTCCCAGCAGGCAAAGTAATGCAATACAATTCAAACTTCACACAAGGAACCCAGCAGTCAACTAAGGAAAAGCTGAACGATGATGGGCAAAGTGTGAGAGGAGGAGCAGACTTTTCTATGAACATCAGCCAATGAGAGCAGACATGCAAATTCCCACACAGCTGAATGGTAATCACTCAATCCTGTGTTCGGCTGATTGAAGGCTGCAAGCTGCCTGTGAATTAGTGATGGGAATTCCGGCTCTTCTCTGAGAATCGGCTCTTCTGAATCGGCTCCCATTAAAGAGCCGGCTCTTACGGCTCTCAATCGGCTCTTCATTAAATATCACTGGACGCCACTCAGAATCGGAGTAAAAGCCCCGCCCCCGTCTCCATGACAACTCCAGACTGCTTCGCTGACTGCCCCATTCCCTCCTGCTACTGCTCTGCTCCATACACTCCTACCAGCTGCAACTACAGGACTACATCTCCCAGCATGCCTCAGCGCCCTTTATTACACAGCAAACCAGAGCTGTGTGGGGCGGCTGAGGCATCGGCTCTTTAAAAACTGAGAGCCGGCTCTTGTCGTTCACAGCAAAGAGCCGGCTCGTTCGCGAACGACCCATCACTACTGTGAATGTAAAGGACTCTTATTACAAATACATGCCAAATTATGCAACCACATGCTTGTAAGAAATCCAGAGCTGTCTGGCTGCAGAGTGATTGCAGATGGCAATGAGACTTATTGCGAATGCAACCAAAACCAAGCAACCAAATTCAGGCAGCGAAATCAAAACTGCTCAGTTGCAGCTCCACTGCAACCGACAGGACATGCTACAGAAAGATTCCTTGTACATCTCCTATCTTTCCCTGTGTGCATGCTACAGGGATATGCTGAATAGGTGTGCGCCAGGCTGTGCCCAAAAGTTGCCATTCACCAAATCTCAGGAACAATGTCTGCTGTCGCTCGGTCGTGGGGTGGGCGGGGCCAACCAGTCGCTTCAAATCCATTGGGTTCCCCATGTGCGCCAAGCTTCACTGGCCGGTTTGCTCGGTCACTAGACAGGCTGATAGGCGGGCACTTCCTCATGATGTTTGTCTAGTGGGTGTATGGATAGGAATACCTACCCCTGTTATTTCCCACAATGCACAAAGGCTCCCACAGTGTGATGTCAGCACTATGGTGATGACATCACACTGCGGGAGGGGTTTCACCACAAAATCAGCCATACAGAGTTCCCTGATGATCCGTTTGTGAAAAGGAATAGATTTCTCATGTAAAAGGGGGTATCAGCTACTGATTGGGGTGAAGTTCAATTCGTTTCTCTTTAACATTGTGCTGACCAGAAAGCTGTTATGGCGTAATGGCCATTTTGGAAAAACAGGACGCAGGACAAGAGAGACAGATTGATGAGTAGACTTTGTGGGAGGTAAGTACCGTATGTTTATTTTGACTTTTAATTTTCAGTTCAGGTTTGCCAAGTTTAAATTCCTTGTAATTGCAAACTTATTTGGCCAAATAAAATGGACTAGCCGTCCCGCGTCGTAGCATACGCCGCATCTTCTATCTATCTAATAGAGTACGTGCCTCAACCTTGAAGCAAGAAGAATAAAGGTGGGTACACACATCAGATAAAAAAGTCTTTGGAAAAATGAAAGATCACAGACCAATTTTACCCCCTTCCATGTAGTATCAGAGCCACACCCAGGGGCGGCGCCAGGGGGGTGCAAGGGGGTGCTCGAGCACCCCCTAGAATTGTCCAAGCACCCCCAAAGCACCCCCTGGAGTGAACTGACTTCAGGCGTCTAAAAGACGCCAAGTCAGTTCACACAGCGGCAGCACGGAGCAGCAGGCAGGGCTACGGTTAGATGGCCGCCCGGAGCCCTGTTCTGCAGACTTCGAGTCTGCAGTGCATGGCTTCGGGCGGCCATTTTCCCGTAGCCCTGCTCTCTGCATGCAGGCAGGAAGTCTCGTCATGACGTCGGGAAGGAAGAGGATCGTGGGCGCGCGGGCGCTGCGCGCCACAATGAGGTCGGGACTCGGGACAGGAGGTCGGGAAAGAAGGTCTTCTGGCTGTAGGTGAGTAAATGGGTTTTTCTTTTCTTTTTCAGTTGATGCTGATTGTGCATATTGGGGTCGTATCTGCTACGGATTGTGCATATTGGGGTCATTTCTGCTACCGATTGTGCATATTGGGGTCATTTCTGCTACCGATTGTGCATATTGGGGTCATTTCTGCTACCGATTGTGCATATTGGGGTCATTTCTGCTACCGATTGTGCATATTGGGGTCATATCTGCTACCGATTGTGCATATTGGGGTCATATCTGCTACCGATTGTGCATATTGGGGTCATATCTGCTACCGATTGTGCATATTGGGGCCATATCTGCTACCGATTGTGCATATTGGGGCCATATCTGCTACCGATTGTGCATATTGGGGCCATATCTGCTACCGATTGTGCATATTGGGGCCATATCTGCCACCGATTGTGCATATTGGGGCCATATCTGCCACCGATTGTGCATATTGGGACCATATCTGCCACCGATTGTGCATATTGGGACCATATCTGCCACCGATTGTGCATATTGGGACCATATCTGCCACCGATTGTGCATATTGGGACCATATCTGCCACCGATTGTGCATATTGGGACCATATCTGCCACCGATTGTGCATATTGGGACCATATCTGCCACCGATTGTGCATATTGGGACCATATCTGCCACCGATTGTGCATATTGGGACCATATCTGCCACCGATTGTGCATATTGGGACCATATCTGCCACCGATTGTGCATATTGGGACCATATCTGCCACCGATTGTGCATATTGGGACCATATCTGCCACCGATTGTGCATATTGGGACCATATCTGCCACCGATTGTGCATATTGGGACCATATCTGCCACCGATTGTGCATATTGGGACCATATCTGCCACCGATTGTGCATATTGGGACCATATCTGCCACCGATTGTGCATATTGGGACCATATCTGCCACCGATTGTGCATATTAGGACCATATCTGCCACCGATTGTGCATATTGGGACCATATCTGCCACCGATTGTGCATATTGGGGTCATATCTGCTACCGATTGTGCATATTGGGACCATATCTGCTACCGATTGTGCATATTGGGGTCATATCTGCTACCGATTGTGCATATTGGGGTCATATCTGCTACCGATTGTGCATATTGGGGTCATATCTGCTACCGATTGTGCATATTGGAGCCATATCTGATAACGATTGTGCATATTGGGGTCATTGGACGTGTTTTTTGTTAAAATCTGCTCACATTACGTGTATTTTCTTGAGAAAACCTGCACAATTATGTGAATTTTCTGGGGAAAGGGTCACCAAAACTTGGGCCCTCTGTCTTTGCGTTGCACTTTTAAAGGGAATCCGAGGTGAGAATAATATTGAGGCTGCCATATTTATCTCCCTTTAAGCAATACCAGTTGCCTGGCTGCCGTGCTGGTCCTCTGCCTCTTATTCTTTCAACCATAGACCCTGAACAAGCATGCAGCAGGTCAGGGGTTTCTGACAATATTGTCAGAACTGACAAGATTAGCTGCATGGCTTGTTTCTGGTGTAATTCAGTTCACTACTACAGCCAAATAGATCAGCAGGGCTGCCAGGCAACTAGTATTGTTTAAAAGGAAATAAATATGGCAGCCACCATATCACTCTCACCCTGGGTTCACTTTAAATTACAGTTAGCCCCGCCCTCATCCGGTCATGACCACACCCATTTTTTGGTCCAGGCAGGTCCAGCACCTGCATAGCACCCCCTAAAAAAAATTTCCTGGAGCTGCCACTGGCCACACCTACACAGTCTATTCTATTGAGCTGCACTCCCCATTAGATAGAAATATTTGCAAGATGCTGCACACAAAAGTTGCTGTACACATTCAAAAGATCATTATCTGCAAAAGATCTGTTCCTGCAAAAGATCAGTACCTACAAAATACATTCATAGTCTATATTTCCATGCGGATTATTATGGACATTTTTCCGCATAAGGGCATAAGCATCCGCATACAATGAATTTTCGATGCTGGTCGAAAACACAAATATTTCTGAAGATTTTCGTGAAAATTTGCCAAAAAACGAAAACAGGATTTTCGATGCGAAAATGACTTAGGCGAAAATTCGCAAGCAACACTGCTACATGCTACATTAGCACTATCCAGGAGCGCCACAGGGAGGATTCCCAATGACCCCTTTTTATACAACCGGAGCGACCGCGGGAACCACAGCGGCACCCCGGAGGGGGAGGCTAGGTGCCGCAGGCGACCCCCCCCCCCCAAGCGTGGCCAGCGCCAGGGAGAGCCGTTTGCACCCACCTCCCAATATTAAAAACAGGCACTTACCTTAACGTCCATTGCGTTCTGCTACATGCGCATTAATTTTCTCATGGAAATCATTTTTTGCAGTTTGTATCCTTTGGAGGCAGGTG